>NW_026623681.1:290491-296727 GCF_030028575.1 Malurus melanocephalus | reverse complement strand
TTTTTTGTTTGTTTGTTTCTGTGGTTTTTTTCTTTAATTTCTTTCTATTTTTTTGTTTTGTTTCTTTCTAGTCTAGGATTTTTTTGTTTCTTTCTTGGGTTTTTTTGTTTCTTTCTAGTTGTCCCTTCCTAGTTTTGCGCTTCTAAAGGAGAAACAAAGCACAGAATGAAGGAAGCTGTAACAGAACTGCCTAAAAGGAGAGGCTCCCATGGCTCCTGAGCTGAGAGGTGCCAAAGCTGCTGGCAAAAGGTGGGGGGTATGGGAATAGCTGTAAAATAGGCCCAGGAAGAGGGAAAAGCCTGAAGGTTCCTTTAAAAAGAAGGAGGGGAAAAAAGAAGGCAGCTGAAGTAGTCAAAGTGGGGAAAACATCAGCAAAGTTATTCAGCTGAACWAAAAGAAAAGTGTGATTTTCCCCAGGCTGTGAGAGATGGAGAATGGGGGGAGTTGTGTCTGTTGAGGCTCATGCTGAAAGGCTGATTTCCTGTAAAGGTGCACATGAGATGAGGTGGAAAAGCAAATTGTGGTYATTTACTTTAGGGCAGGAGAGAATTGTGAAATATCAGTTCTGTGGAGTGGGGGATTGGTTGGGAAACAAACCCTGACGCACTGCAGGGATGGAGCTGCACAGAAAGTCCAGAGGAAGCAAAGTTTTGGCAACTTTTTGGTTTGTTTTATTCCAGGAAAATCTACTGGAGCTGTGTGACACAGCCTCCTCCCTGAGAACCTGCAAAGTGCAGGTTTGGGCAATTAAAGGCAGAGAGATTTAATTACAATTTATTTATTTAATGAAATATGAAATTTAAATTTAAATTAATTTTCAAGTGGGAATGCATTGCTGTGCCATCTGAATGACTCAGGGACTGGGTGTAAAGATGGCCTTTCCTGGCTGGTTTTAATCATTCCACAATGACTCTTCTACAGTTTTATAACCAGTCCTTAAAATGTGCAAAACCATCACTTGTTAGTAATTTAAAACCCCCCAAAATTTTCCTCCAGAAGATTTTTACATAAATGTCAGGCTGACCCTCTCCAGCAGAGTGGAATCTGATGAGTCTCCTGATGTTAGTTTAAATTAATTTTATTGCTGCTAACARAAATAAAACATATGGAAACAGTTTCTGTTGGTTGAGATGGCACTGGCTTCCAGACAATGAAGCTTTAATCTGAATTTCAGAATGAAAGGACAGTGATACATTCATCAACCTGTCAGAGCTGCTTCTATGTCACCTTAAACAGTGATGATACATYTGTGATGTTAAAAACTACTTCTTTTCCCCCAAAAAATTGAATGAAACTTTGAGCCAACCGTATTTTTTATTTCAGTCCCAGTGTCTTSTCTGTGGAACTTAAGCTGCATCCCTGCATTTAATTTAGTGCTTCAATAGCACTSCAGGAATGTGATGATATTTAGAACAAGGGAATGTTCAATTATAGCCTTAGATCGAATCACAGAAGCCGTGAAGGGAGGAGATGCAGAACCTGGGGTGGTGTTTGCAAACACTTGCAAGGCTTTGCAGCACCGTCTCTAAAAACTGGKATTTGTGAGACCAGCACATCGTGCACCCTCCTTCCTGCCCCTCCWGCTGCACTGAGCTGCTTTCATCCCAGATTTTGGATGGGTACAGCAGCAGAATGTGGCCATGGATGTGCTTTGTTGGCACTGAGTCACTCTTTGAGCTCTTTTATTGCAGTGTGTGCAGATTTTTCACTTTGTGTCCGTTTGCTTTGGAGTGGAACAAGCTCAGGGTGGCACCACCATAATTGCACCCCAGGGATCAGAATTACTCGGCACTGTCAGCCRTGGCATTTGAAACACTTGATTTTTGGAGTGGGGTGATGGAAATCGATTGTGAGTGGAACATTGGAGACTTTCTGGCGTTACTGAGTGCCCTGTATTTCGTGGGTACCAAATTTCAGGTGTTTCCAAACTCTGATTTTCAAAAAAGGTTGAGTGTGCACCTCACTTGTTTCGATTGTTTCAATTACTGGGTCTAATTGTTCCAAATGACATATCTGACTTGCCATGCAGAATTATTCATATATTTCCAAGGAACTGTGCCAGTTTTGATGGTTAATCAGTGACATTTCAGCACTGAGCAGCTGCAGCAGTGGATGTTTTCTGAGTAAAATTTTGGAAGGTTAAGAGTGTTGAGAGCAGCATGGACCTTACATTGGTTTTACACATCCTCTGTTGGAAAAAGGAAAACAAGGGAACAATGTTGTGCTTTTTTGAGGCAAGAAGTGAATTAACTGTGCTCTGGTTCCCAGGCAGTGCAGCTAAAATCATTATTGCCTCAAAATTCAGTGTGTGGCTGCACGTGCTGGTGAGCAGGAGGGMAGTGTTTGTGGATTGATGCTCTTCAAAACACGTCCATAATTCTGTGCTTTGAGTGGATTTTTATTTTTCTGGATTTCTTACCAATAATCTCCAGGCATCTCATCATGTTTCATGGCTTCAGCTTCAGGTGCTGCAAACGATTCTGTCACAGCCACAACACTGTCAGTGTTTTGTACTAAAACCTCCTGCATGAACTCAAACTCTTTACCCCCTCTTAATTCTATTCCCTTAGGCTTAATCTTCAAGGAAGTCCAATGGCATTGTACTGATAGGTGAATTAAGGGGGAAAAGGATTGATTTTATTTTGCAGGAGTTGTACAAACCCAGGTAGGTGCCTGTCTGCAAGCAGAGGGAATTGTTGCATCAGGCAATGCATCGTATTCATGGTTTTGACTTCTGAATTGCCACAATTCTGATTTTTCYACTGAAAAATAGAATCAAATCTTGCTAAATCCTGGATGCCACCCAGGTGGATGAAGCAGCATCTGCAATTGTTTTGCCCAAATCGTTTCCCCTGGGAACAGCTGTAATTTCTGGTTGTGCTCTGCAGAACCCTCCCGAAGGGCTGGCAGTGGTTGGGTTTGCAGTGTGGGAAAGGCAAAGCTCTGAGAGTGGTTTCACATTCATTCAGAGCAGTCTGTTTTCGTGGCCAGCTCCTGAAGGAGCTGCTGTGGTTATCAGTAAGATAAGGCTCTTGAAGGAGCAGCACGAGTGCACAGCTCAATTCGGGGAGAGGAGAGCTGTGAGCACCAGAGGATTTCTCTTTTGAATGTACAGAGTGGTTAGAGCTCCTTCATTATTTTGCCATTCTCTGCGGSTTGCTTTTGTTCTTTTTTATTACAGTTCCTGGAAAAAGCTGGGTGAATCTCAGGGATGGGATGAGAGTGTAAAGAAGGGGAAGATGTGGAGTGTTTTGTACTTTCTGTGTGCTCTGCAGTGTTCTTCAAGGGCTTTTCCCCTGGTCTGTGCTGTGGGCAGGAGAAATGTGCATTTCTCCATTCCTTCAGTCACCTGCAGCTGCCTGAGGGGAGTTCCAGTCCTGGCAAAYAGAACTGAGGCCCAGCGAGTCCAAAAGAACCACTGGGAATCCCAGAATATCCAGAGCTGGAAGGGGGGACCCATAAGGACCTCACAGTCCAGCTCCATTCCTGCTGGAGCTGTGGCAGAGTTCCAGACAAGGACAGGGAATGATCTGTAGTTGGTTATCTTATGGATTTAAAGTAGTTATTCTATTTATTTATTTATTTATTTATTTGTAATGGAGATGCAGCGTTACCCACAGGGCTCTCCAAGGACAGGAATAAAACCCAACTTCAGGAACAGATTTAACCAGCATAATTTCCTCTGCAGAACATTGAAAACAGTCTGCACCAGCTATTGGAAATCCATGAGCAAACTGCTGGGATCATGAGTAYGAGACAGGTGCTTTTGTTGAGGAGTTACTTCTGTGCATTGGTGAAAAAAAAAAATCTCCGCTTCCTGGCACGTAATTTGTTTCTTTGAAAAGAATTCATATCTGAGACATTTATAGATAGACTTGAAGCTGAAGCAATTTTCCTGTAGTATTCTGCACACTGACAACTCAAATAAAAGGCAGAACCTCCCCATTCTCCTTCCTGCTCTCATTGCTTTATGTAGGTGGTCATGGTTAGATTAATTCCATCCAACAGGAAGACWGGCAGCAAAAAATAGATCTGTGGAAATCATCTGGTAACTTTCAGGGCCCTTGTTTATTTTTTGCTTTTCTAATCTGTATATCAGGTAGTTTCATGCCTCCATGTAACTCAAGAATGATCCTTGGATTAGGAATTAACCACGATTCAGGTGTCTGGCTCCTTATCTCAGCTGTTTCAAYGATGCTTTTGGAAGTGTTCCAGTGAGWGCAATTGCCCATAAATGCAARATGAAGGGAGCAAGCTGTGTGTTGGGGAAGCTGAGAACAGAATGTGTTAATAAAAACATAAAAAGAAAATTTCAGTTTGCCACAGATATGCATTATAAATACTGTGAGTCAAGAGTAAAGCTTCATTTGTGACTGTGGCAGCCAATATTGCATTGATTTCAAATCATGGTGATGTTGTTGTAACCTGGTTTATTAGGGAAGCTGTGTGTTTTGCTTCCTCTCAAAGATGAGCAAAAGGCAGGAAAGGAAAGGCTTTGCTGCACRATCCTGGTTATCAAAGCTTGGGGAAGGYTRTGAACTGTGACTTCTTCAGTAAAASTTCCYGAGWGGAAGYTGGAGCCTTCAGTGCCTCYTTCCTTCACCCCACCATGAGCTGTCTCTTGGTGAGAGGAGCACAAAGCAAAGCTCTTCCCCTTGTTTCCATGATGGATGCCCTCACTGCTCAAACCCCATATAGATTCTGCAGTCTCAGGAGSTGAACGGATCTTTAAACCCCTGTCAGTTTAGTCTTGCCTAACTTCTRCATCAATTTGGCCTCATTAACTTTTCGTTGATTAAATCAAACACATTACTWGGGATACCCCTGTAATTTATTTATAATAATTAACTGTACCAGGGGAATAAGGGTTCCTCCTCTGAATTTTAATGCAAGAAGCAGTATCTGTACACAAAAATGGAGATTGGAGCTGGGATTAATAGAGCTGTACYGAATATTAGTACATTTACCATACAGCAAGCAGGAAAAGGCTTTGGAAGGTAAGTAGGRACTGATTTGCTCCTAGTCAAGTTTTATTTAACCTGCCTTGTGTATGGTGCAGCAATGGTGACTCACACACTCAAGAGCYGTGTTCTGAAGTGTCCCAAGAGCACAGACAGCAAATGTTCTCTGGGTATCKCCAGGCTTTCTGTTTCCTCACTTATTTTTGTTTATTGTGCAGTCAAACTGCGTTTGATCTGTAAGACTTTAGAAATGGTGAGATTGAAATGTACTGGTCATTAAAATGAACCTTGAACTCAGATCAATCACATCCTTCCTTTTGGATGCTGCAACCCATCATGCGCTTGAATCGAGATAATTTACCATTATTCTGTTTGGGGTAGAACCCCTCCCTTTGTGCTCAAGCAAATACCAGAAATCCAGCAAGGTTTCATTTCAGCTGCTGGCCCTCTCATAACCCCTCTGCTTTGATGCATAAATTGAGGGAAGTTTCCACTCTGCAACAAAGACGAGGATTGCAGCTCGCCCATTGTCATTTATTATGTGCTCAGAGTGTGCTGAGATAAGCCTGCCTCGCCGGGCACGTTCCAGCCCTTGATTTTTTATCATTATCCATTTCTGCTGCCTTTGGTTTTGAAAGGAGCGGCTTTGAGCAGTGCTGCTGGTGGATCAGTGTGTGCCCCTCGCTGCCAGGRGCCAGCAGCCTTTCAGAGGGACAGCTCCCAGATGCTGAGAGCACCCAGGCAGTGACAGGAGGCTGCTGGAGCCTGCCTCTGATGGTGCACCCATCTGGTGTAAATAAATCTCTGTCTTGCCAGAGCTATGGCTGTGAACTGCGATGGGATCTGTGATCCTGGGGCTCTAAAACCTGCTCCACTCCCACAAATAACTGAGTTAGCTGGCACTGCTGGATTCGGGCATCAGAACCATTTAACTGCTGGAGAAACCCAGAAGGGTGTCTGGAAAAAGCTGTCATCCCTGAGGGCTGTGAATGCTATAGGGGAGGGAAATTCCGTGTGGCCTCTTTGGGRTGCTGAGGAGGAACCAGGTAAAGGACACTTCAAACTCACAGCACAAATAGAGTTCCCTTTATGGTGTAAACCAACCCATCCCTGCTTTTTGAGATCCACCTTCATTTGGAGTCAATGCAAAGTCATTTTCCCAAATATCAATCTGTCAGAAATAGTTGACTGCGGTGATTAAAGCACAGACTCCCCATTGATATGCAAAGACATTGATTGTAAAAATCCAGGTGTTTTAAACTGTTAGTTTGTTAC
>NW_026623681.1:289076-289726 GCF_030028575.1 Malurus melanocephalus | reverse complement strand
CCATGGTCAGAACCAACCCCCATAAATCACACCAGGAACACGCCATGGTCAGAACAATTACCAAAAACCATGGGGTGAGTCTCTCATTCTCTCCCTCGTTTCCCAGGGTTATGGAACTTGTTTTCACCTCCAGTTCAGCTGAGCCATTCCCAGAATCCTTCTTTGGTTTGCCAGAGTAACAGGGGAGAGCACGGGTTTTACATGGGTAACAGGTCCTTGTTTTATAAGGTTTTACTGATCCACAACAGTTGACTTCTGTGGTTTTCCTGGACATCTTAGGAAGGAGCAGGTTTGCTCTGGGGCTCAGCACAGTGAAGCCCACATGGAAAGAGCTTATCCCAACTCAAAGCAGAGGTGCTGAACGATCAAACAGCTCGGAGCCACTTGCTCTTTGGTTGTAGCTGCCTTTTTTTTTTTTTAATGAATAAAGAAATCTGAGGGAGCTGAACAAACCAGCTGAAGACACTCGTGGTTGCTTGATGGAGCTTGTAAAAATGACTGAGTCACCCATGAACCAGCTGCCAGCTTTTTCTATTATTCCTGCATTCTGTTTGGGAAAACAGGGAATGCTCTGCCCAAGTTTTTTAAATGGATGCAAAATGGATGTAAAGTTTGAAGGCTGAGAGACTGAACACTTCAGTAATTTCTGG
>NW_026623681.1:281442-287776 GCF_030028575.1 Malurus melanocephalus | reverse complement strand
TTGCAGGGAGGGGCTGCAGGGAGGGTTTGCAGGGGGGGTTTGCAGGGAGGGTTTGCAGGGAGGGTTTGCAGGGGGGGCTGGCTTCCAGCTCAGCCCATCTGCTGTAGGGCTGTGGGTCCGGGGTGCAGTTCCAGGACCCCTCTGCCTTCCCCTGCTGGACAAGACCCTCGTTTGATGTTTGTCCCCTCTCTGCAGAGCCAGAGCAGTGGGAGAGGATCCTCTGAGCCTCCARCAGATGGTTCAGTGTTCAGTGTGCAGGGCAAGGATGTGAGCTGGTGCTACAGCCCCTGCAGAGCCTGGCCACCATCAGTGGGAGCCCTGGGCCATTTCCATCTCTCTGTCAGTGCCTGCAGCTGGGAATAACGCTGGGCACGTGTTGGGAGGCCTGGCTGCTCAGGAGATGGGAATGTGCCCTTGTGGTGACACAAACCAGGCTGTGTGTGCTCAGGCTCTGCCCTCTGTCTCTGCATTGTTTTGAGTTGAAATCATTCAATAATGAYCTGATAATGACTGTATCTTTTCCTAAAAAATCCCAAGGTAAATCAAATATCATCCATTTTTCCTCTACARAATATTTGGTTTCTACTCTCTGAGGGCCAAACCCTTCACTGGTTTTGTGGAAGCACATTCCAATACTATGGATGTTCTGAGACAACAAAACGTGCAATGTAGTGTTAAGCATGCTGGATTTAAGCTGATTTGAAGAAAATTGAGTTTGAATTTGTGTGTGTTTGTGTATCTGAATGCAAATTGAAACTGCTCTGTGAGCAGCAGTCCTACTCTGCCAGTGTTAAATATAGGCAATGACTGAAGGATTTAAAGGACTCCAAGAAGTTTTTGGGAATTCTTAAGGCATTTAAATCCATATTACTCCATGTATCTTAATCGCACTGAAAAGATTATTCTTCTAATTTCCTGTTTCTGCTCCAGAGCAGATGCAGACACTGTATATGGGTTTATGGATGGAACTGTGTAGGCAAAAAGAGTGGGAGCTTCACGCATTTCTCTTTCTTTTTTTGGAATTCATTTTGTAGTAAAAGCCTTGTCAACAAGTGCTGAGCAGGGGAGGCTGGACCAGCCAGAGGTGAAGTTCAGGGGTTACTCCTCACTTCACTGCAGTGTGTCCATATTTTGGAGAGGTTATTGAGAGACTTAGAGAGCTGACCTGAGAGGGGCAGGATTGTCCTTTCCCCTCCAGCCTCCCGGATGGCAGCATTTGAATGCAGAGCTTCCCTGGACCTGTTCACATTTCGGTGCTGCTGAGCCCTGAACACTTTTCYCAGACCCCGCCCAGTGAGCCCTTCTTTACCTTTTGCTCTCCAAGAGTGACCCCGCTTCTCATTTACATTAAACCATTGAAACTATAACTCTCTCATTTACAGAAACAAAGAGGGCAGTGTTCTCCCACAAACAGGGGTGGTCTCTGAGTCCTCCCAGCACCACTCACCTCATCATTCGCAGGATTTTATGGAGGTCTCTGATGGGCTTCWGTAATGAGCTTTTTAATTAGCACTTGGAGGCCAAACATCCTGGTGCTCTTTCTTGCCAGAACAGGTCAGTCCTAAAGGTGTAGGATTAGATGAGAATCATAAAAACTGGTGATTTCTTAATTATTTTCTTTTGCACTTAGCCAGTGGCAAAATTGATATCTACTTCTTGAAAGGATGTAGGAGGCTATTAGGCAGTGGATAATTAACAATAGAAGGAGGGTGGAAAAGTACAATGAGACTGTAAATTAATTACTGGTTCTGTATTCCGAAAGGACAATGTGATTCCTGAAGCTTGCCTGTTCTCWGTGCCAGTTACAAGTGGGCAGTATTAGTGAAGAAAATTATGCAGGTAGGAAAAAAGTGCCCTTAACCAGATCTGCAAATGAAGAGTTTTAATTTCCATCTCCTACCAGATAAACCTGGAGCTCTGGCTTTGACCTCCTTTCTCCTAACAATAATGCAGAGTGTGATGGGCAGAAAATGTCCTCTCAGATATCAGAACTAAGCAGTGGACAGTCAGTGCTGACCTCCAGGGTCTATTCCCAAGTAAACTCATCCTTCCTTCTGAAAATTCTCTGAGTGATGTGTGAAAGTGAAAGAAAACATCTTTSTTTTCCTGTAGCATTGACAAAGCAAATGAAACTCCTGCCTGATGAAGGTCAAACATCTGTCCAAGMCTCATGGATCCCACACAGCTGTAAATAATTCTCATTAGGAAACAGAAGYTTTTCATTTCTGCTYGTTTTGGGGAGGTACATGTTTAAAWARATGGAGTTGTGGAGCTGTTACCCTTCGGTTGGTGCGCAGCAGATGGAGCACACGCAGCACCTTCCACATTAAAACTCAACGTGCACTCAAGTGATGCTGAAATGARCTGCTGGTAAAAATGCAGGTGAAAATTGGGCTGTTGAGAGATGGTGTAATGTAGATTTGCTTTTTGGAAAACAGGAAATGAAAGCAGGAGTGTTTGAATAGTTGAGCCTTTTTAAGAGTGGAGAGATAWTTTTAGGCCTCCCAATTTAGAATATTTCTTTTAAGTGTCATTGTACCACCTTATTTAGTAATTTCTTTTGAAAATGGAATCGGTTTTCTGTGGGACTTTGTTCACTTTGCATGCAAGCACTTGCAAATGTGCTTTTTTTGAGTCAGAGGGAAGAGCACTGACAGCAACCACAGCCAAACCCTCAGAAATGCTCCATCCAACAGAACCAACTTCCAGGCAGAGAGAGCTGAACACTCACACCATTAACAAATGTTTTCTTTGAGAGAAAGTATTGATCCTAAAAGTAGAAATGGGAAGGAAAAAAAGAAAAAAACAGCCCAAGAAATTGGTTTTGTGTGTCTTTATTACTGGGAAAAGCTTAAGGAAGAGCTTGGAGTATCAGTAATGGGATTGGAATTGGGCTTGTAGGGTGACTCGTGGAGAAAGGTCTGGATTGAAAATGGCTTGTGCCACCTTGAGGTGAGACAACCAGAAGGGGAGAAAAGCAGCAGAATTAACCCAGGGAGTCCATAACAGCTGGAAATAACTCAGTTATTTGGGTTTTTTGGTCCTGCAGCTCCCTGRAGATGGGAGCACTATGTCAGGGGAAGGCTCTCCCTGGAGATCTCTGAGGGCAGGTTTGTGCTTCTCCTTTGGGGGTTGATTTCTGGTTGGTTTCAGGTTTTTGGGTTTTTTTGTTATTTAGAAAAAGAGCTTTAGCACCATAGCTGGGATAATCTCTTGCTCTCAGAACCGAAGTATCTTGAGGCTCCTTTATATCTTTGGTCAGTTGGGATGAGTGGGCTGTGTGAGAAAAGCCGAGGTGATTTTTAGCACAGTGATTTTGAAACAACAGGTGACTGTAGCCTTCTATCTCCTTCTCCCCAGTGTAATTGCTTCACAGCCACAGAAGTGCCAGCAATCTGAAAACATTTTTCCATACCCTCTGAGTTTTGGGAGGTTAGAGAAGGTGGGATTACAAATTGAGGACAAAAAGAGGTGGCAGAGCAATGTGAAGGGCAGGGAGGGACAAGCTCTTCCACACCTCCACGAGAACAGCAGCAGGGCAAGAATTCCAATATTCTTTCCAATTGATTTTTTTTTCTGTCCTTGAACTCACAGCTGAATCCAAAAAGCTATTAAMAAATCACTTGAAGATTTGCTCTGCCCTGGAGTACTGGGAATATCCTGGTGGAGGGTCCTGTGCTGCAAAATATGTGTGATTCAGCTGATTGATCAATAATTTAACCAAGTGATTAAACTGAGCCCACGATAAGCAGAAAAGGTGATTGGACAATACAGAGTATGCTTTGAATCAGGAATAAAAAGTGAACACTGTTTTTTTTTTTTTTTGTGTGTGTGTGTGTGTGCACATTGAATTAATAGGATTTTTAAACTGTGTCTTCAGAACAGGTATTTTATGGGGCTAATATTTGAAAAGAAGATAGCAGAGAAGATCAGCATCCTATTACCCTGATATCTGTGATAATGAAAGACGCCTGTGCTTACAGGGATAAGCCGAGCGTGAAATAGTGCAGGGTGTCCACAGTGGGAAGTGGAAAAATATTTAGAAAAAAAGCAWATTGGCAGGAAATTTTGAAGTTGGCATTGATGGCTATTGATAAGCAGATGACCTCAGGTAAATTCCACATCAGCTCCATCACTCTGAGAACCACAGAATGTGTTCAGGACAAGGGGACATGGCTTTAAGCTGAAAGAGGAGAGATTTACATGGGATAYTGGGAAGGAATTGTTCCCTGTGAGGGTAGGGAGGYRCTGGCACAGGATGCCCAGAGAAGCTTGGCTGCCCSTGAATCCCTATTTTTTTTTCTGACAAAGTGCTCTSTTATTTTTTTTTTCCATTTTTCTATTTCTATTTCTTGTGTTCTGCCTGTTCTTTGGTCAGAAGCCAGGTGTGCAGCATGTACCAGGCATGGTTGGGAGCCATCAATGTGCAAATAGGATTCCTCAAGTTACTCTGGGCTGGGGGGAAATGCTAAATTTAGCGAGATGCCCCTGGATCCCAGGCCAGGCTGAATGGGGCTTGGAGCAGCCTGGGACAGTGGAAGGTGTCCCTGCCATGGAGCAAAATGAGCTTTAAGGTTCCTCCCAGTGCAAACCCCTCTGTGATTCCCACTTTTGGTGAGCTGCTTTTAACTGAGCTTGCCTGATCCTCACTGGGAATTCTGTCCTGGGATTCCTGAGGACATGGGGGCTGTGTGAGCAGCACCAGGGTCTGGGACACAGGCTCTGCTCTGGGCAGGAGGGGTTGGAGGTWACCAAGCACAGGCAGGGGAGAAATGGGATTTAACCTGTCAGTCACGGGGGTGAGACCTGTGGCCCCACAGAGCCCTGGTGCAGCCACATCCCCCTGAGCCTCTGCCCTGGAAGCTGCCCAGGAGCCAATTAACTGCAAACAGAAATTAAAAAGAAGTGACTGTGACTTCAAACAGCCTCCTAAGTGTCATTTTCTGTACAAAACAATGACAAACACCTTGAGATAAGAGAAGGCTGAGTGCATTTTAATATCTTGATGCTGAATAAATCACCTCCTCTGTGAGGTTAATGAAAGCAGATGGATGTGAAAGCTGGGATGTGGTTGGAATTAGGAATTCCCTTCCAAAGTGTGTCCCTCACATTCCTGAGCATTCTTGGAGGAGCTGTGAGCTGATTATGGTTCCCAGGAACAGCTGATTATTATTCCCAGGAACAGCAGCCTGTTSCCAAATATTTACTGACCTGCACTAAAGCCCCATTCCCACCTCACCTTTCTCCTCATTACGGCAAGGATGGGCTGCAGGGTCACAGATACTGAAAAAGAGCACACAATTAAGGGACTGTGCTATTAGTGAGCCTTGCCACGGAAATAAGGGCAAGCGTTCCCAGCACAGAGCACAATTCTGCTTTTGCAGACACTTTTGTCCGTGGTGCTGACACTAAGTGGGTATTTTGGTGCGTCAAGTGACGAGATAAACGCAGCACAGTTTGCTGTTGCTGCTTTTTATAGTTTCATAATGGGTATTCCTCACTCTTAAAAAGGCACCTCGCAGCAAAAATTCATTCACTGCCACTTGGTGGGTTTTTAAACTGGCTTAGAAACAACCTCAGAAACTGTCTGAAAAACTAGCCAGAATTTATTTATTGGAACTATCTTATTCTTTCTATTGTTACTTTCCCTTATTTCTCATTAGGTGTAAACATTGTGTAAAAATGAAGCAACTCCCWGGTGTCTGTGGAGGCTCAGATGGCCTTTGAAAGCAGCAGGCAGCTCTGGGTGTCTGCAGCCAAGAGGGAGGGGTGGCATTGGCCTAAAAATGAAGAGATTTGTAGGTCCCTAAGAAATAGCTTCAAAACCAGACCCCTGGGATCTTCATGCAAATCCCTGGGAGTGTGCTCTGTTTGGGACTCTGGGGGTAAAACCTCTCCTGGCTGCTCACTGTGAGCTCTCCTGGGTGACTCTCAGTTCTTTTTGGGGAAGCAGTGATGCTCTGAAGGTACAGCAGGATGGTTTATCAACATTAATCACAGTTTTAAGCTGTGTTTTCTGTTTATTTTGAGAAATGGGCTGGAGTACAATGTCAGCCCACCTTCTCTGGCTTGGCTTGAGTTAAGGTGTTAATATTGCTTTGAGGATTTCAGAAATCTGTCTCAGGGGTCTGTAAGGGCTGCTGGCAGACAACAGATCTGTCCTTTCACTGCCTGATTTCCTTCTGGTCTTACTTAAGGCAGGAGGTGAGACTTCTCCACCTTTTCCATTCCTTTTCCACCCCTTTCCCACCTGTTTTCCATCCCTTTTCTGCCCCTTTTCCACCCCTTTTTTCTATTTCTTTCCCATCCCTTTTCCACTTTTTCCACCCCTTTT
>NW_026623681.1:278417-279763 GCF_030028575.1 Malurus melanocephalus | reverse complement strand
CACCTGAATAGTTTATGCAGAGGAGAAAATAGAAACAAGTCCCCAATAAATAGAGCTGGAAGTATTTTTAGAAGCTTGCTGCTTGATCAAATATCACACCCCGTGTTCTTCAGCACCCTCTGATGAATAATGAAACAATGCTGGCTCCCTGTGCGTGGAAAGGGGGTTATCCAGTGCTGGAGTCTGCCCCTGTTCCTGCAGACTTTGGGGGATAGTTGCTGATTAATAACAACAAATTCTGAAGCTGGCAGTTGTGAGATATTGGAGATTTAGAAAGAATATGAACCACTTATGTTCAGAAATCATAAAGAAAACATTGCTTGCTGAGGAACTCTTTCCTGAGTCATAATCCCAGACTGGTTTGGGTTTGAAAGGACCTAAAGCTCATCTGATTGYAGCCCCTGCCACGGGCAGGGACACCTTCCYCACACCAGGCTGCTCCGGGCACAAATCAGCATTGAAGATSTTTGTAAATAATTTTTAACAGAGATAACTCATTCAGATTTTCCATGTAATGAGAAATCCTTGCCGTGGAAGTGCCTTTGCAGCCTCGCTGGGTGGCTTTGGGACAGAGCTCCCCAATGTGTGTCCTGGCAGGAGCTGGGAGCCSCTCTCAGGGTAAATTTCCATTTGCAATGCTTACAGTGCTTATTAAAGCCCARCTCTCCAGTGTAAGTGGGTAATAATGGCTTTAGTTAACAAGGACTCGTTGTGAATAATTAATTCTCGTCTCCCAATCCCCGAGATCTCTGTTAAGTCGGTAAGGCTGATGCTGCTGCTGRTTCTGTCCTGTTACATAACTGGGTTGGGGAGGGGGAATTGTATTTATACCTTGGTCAGAACCTGGTTCAGAGCCACGGCTGTGCTTGTAAAAACTCTGATCTGCTGCTCTGAAAAGTGCCGATGGAAACAGAGCAGAGCAGCTCCTAGTTTGAAATGCTGAGTGGATGGTGGAAGGCTGATGCTGGAATATGTGAAGTGGCTTTTTAGTGTCATTTGGTACGAGGGCTGTGCCAGCCCTTTCCCACTGCTCTGTCCCACTTTCTGCAGAGTGGAAGGATTTGCTGCTGCAGCCACGGGAGGTGGGCTGGGATTTGGGAATGAGCTGGGTGGGGTGTCCTGTCAACAGAGGGTAGGATGGTTTGAGTGCTTTGGGCAGTTCCTTACAGAAGTATTTTTATATTTTTATATTTTTATATTTTTATATTTTTATATTTTGTATAAAAACATCACATTTTTATTTCAACTCATTAACATTCCTAATCTGTCTCAAGTTCTTTTTTTCTTTAATATTCACATGGTGGAAATATTGATGGGGTGGGGTGTTTTTTTTTGAGCACCATTGA
>NW_026623681.1:275035-276442 GCF_030028575.1 Malurus melanocephalus | reverse complement strand
ACAGCATAAAAGTGGAATCAGGCCTGCATCTCTGCCTGCTGCACCAGACACATGCTGCAGGAGGGCACAGCTGATGTGCTCCTGAAGCATTTGATTTCTTGAGGCTTTGGAAAAACTCAGATCCAAAAAAGAACTGAAATATCTGAGGGACCTGAGAGCTGATTTGCTCAAKCAGTTGCCAACTTACACTGAGATTACTCCCCAGCTGTGTCTGAGAGGGCCCTATTGATGGAAGTCCCAGCCTGGCAGAGGTTCTTAAAAGCACGAACCTGAGAGTCCCTGCCAGTGAAACAGGGCTGGTGGCCCAGCAAGGAGAAGGGAAGTGGCATAAGTGGCATTTTCTCTTTTTTCTCCATTTTTCTCCTTTTAAAACCTGTTATCAAAGCTGTGTGCTCTGCAGGAAGCCTGGTCTGTCAGACTGGCTGAGTCCTGGCCAGTGCTGGAGTTCCAGGCAGGATCTGAGAGTGTGGGGGCAGCATGGGGTGCTGGGCAGTGCATGGGGAAAGCAGAATTTTTTTTTTTTTTTTTTTTTTTTTTTTTTTTTTTTTTACATAAAAAACCATTTAAAGGTTCCTGCACTGGCTTGAAACAAAAGGGAGCTCAGACTTAACTTCCACATTCCTGGCAGTGTCCAAGGCCAGGCTGGACATTGGGGCTTGGAGCACCCTGGCACAGTGGAAGTGTCCCTGCCCATGGTAGGGGTGGCACTGGAGGAGTCTCAAGGTCCCTCTCCTCCCAAACCATTCTGGGATTCTGTGAACTGCAAACTTRAATGTTTAAAAAGCATAACTTGATTTTGTAGGATACTATTGCAAATGGCAGGAGAGAGCCCCAGGGGAAGGCACGAAGGAATTTGTGGCTGAGACCCACAGAGCAGCAAACAGCCGTGTCTGGAGGGGTTCATGCCCCAGCTTTTGCTGGGTTTTGGAAATTTCCTTATTTCTCCCCTGTCCCTTACACTGTTGTTGGTACCTGACAGCCACAGAGCTCAGATCTCCATGGGATCCTACTGTTACAAACCCTTCCTGCTGGCTCTCCCAAAATCTGTGGATGGGTTCAGCGTGGGAGCTGGGACTGCCCTCTGGGCAGTGTCAAACTGGAGAGAGCCCTGGCTGGGCTTCAATATTCTCTTCATGACATTTTCAGCTTCAAGACAACACTTTGTGCCTTGTTCTCCATTTTCCAGTGCTTTGCCTGTTTAGGTTTWAACTCTTTGGGTTCTTAACCACCCCACAAATGACTGCACAGTATTGGCAGGTGCTTCAAATACGTGCCAGGAAATTGTTCTGCTCCCATTCCTCCTCCTCCCCTCCTTGAAATTAATGCTGTAACTGTGATAAAAACCCTTCTAACTTAGGTTTTCTTTTTGCCCCTTCTTCTTTTTTTTTTTTTTTTTTTTTTTTTTTT
>NW_026623681.1:258911-273860 GCF_030028575.1 Malurus melanocephalus | reverse complement strand
TGGAATGCAAAGACCTTCATTGCCAAAATCCAGGGTTTTTAAACCATTAGTTTGTTACAGGTTTACATTCTTGTGAAGCACAACAAGGCGTCTGAGCCAACCCCATAAATCACACCAGGAACACGCCATGGTCAGAACCAACCCCCACACCCCACAGTGGGAGCTCTCTCTCGCTCTATCCCTCGTTTCCCAGGGTTATGGAACTTGTTTTTCACCTCCAGTTCCGCTGAGCCATTCCCAGAATCCTTCTCTGGTTGGCCAAAGTAACAGGAGAGAGCAAAAATTTTCCAAGGGTAACAAGGCCCTTGTTTTATAAGGTTTTCCTTCTCTATGATGCTGCCCCGTGCAGCAAAACTCCTCCCACGGATCTTCTCCATCCTCCTCAGTGTTGCCTCACCCTGTGGTAGTTAATAGTTAGCTGGAAAGTTTTATAGAAAGAAGTGCAAATAATTCAGGTTTTGATTAAATTATTTTGTACCCTTTAGAAGTTACAAAGTAAACAACTTAACAAAAGCAAAGCAACAAAAACACGAAAAAATAGCATAGCTGCAACAAGAAAATGTTAACTAAACCTTATTAAAATATATGAACTATTATTAAAAAACAAACATTTATTATAACAAAAATATAAATACCAACCCTAAATAATAAAAAGTGCTTAATCAACTTTCTAACTTTTATAATCTTACTATATATCCATCTCAACTTTTTCCTTACTGCTTCTACACACCCTTTCTGACGATGCCCAGTCCCTCAGAACAGSTCTCTGTGCTCCCCTGGGATGTGCCCATAGAGGAAGGGGAGCCCCCAGGGTGGAGCTGTGGGGTGGTGGTGGCTGCTCTGCAGCTCTGGGGCTGTGGGAGCGTGTCCTGAGCGTGGATGGAGGTGCAGGGGGAGAGGTGACCATCACAGGCGTCATCTGCCACGGGGACTGGGCCAAAACCAGCTCAAGGGCAGGCTGCAGGTGCAGGTGATGCCTTAGGATTTTCAGTTTCTATATTTTCATGTGTCTGTATTCTTGTACTTCTCCAGTGCACAGCATTGAGCTCCTGTTCTCCCATCTTTAGACAAAACAATTCCTCTCTGGGCCTGAAATCCAAGGACACTTCGCTGCCTCAGAGCCCCAAAATCTGTAACCAATGGAGAATTGGGGGGAGCAGCTTGGGGTGGGTGAGGTCATCACCTGAAGGTGCCATTGGAGAATTGGGGCCCGATGTGTTCATGAGACAGAACTGATAAAAGGGGAAGATCTCGTGACTCGGGGTCCATTTTGGGTGCAGCCTCAGGAGGAGGCTTTGTCTGCCCTCAATGTACCACAGACCTGGATTAAATTTGTCTGCTTTATTCTCTTCACTTTGTCTGGCCCCTGTTTCAGGTGAGCCTTGTTTTAGGCATCTCAGGGACTGGAATGGTTTGGGTGGGATGGAACCTTAATGCCCATCCAGTGCCACCTCTGCCATGGCAGGGACACCTCCCACTGTCCCAGGCTGCTCCAGCCCCAATGTTCAGCCTGGCCTTGGGCACTGCCAGGGATCCAGGGACACCCAGGGACACCCACAGCTTCTCTGGGCACCCAGACATTACAGCTAAGCACATGATGACACAGGTGATATTTTTTATGAAGCTGTAGTGATAAAATCACTTGCACATTTTACATTATTAATGCTGAAGGAAACAGGAAGTTATTTAATAAACATGCATTGATTAAAAACTTCAACTTTTTCTKGGGTTTATGCATTGAAATAGAAATAAATAATTTTGCACATTTTATATGGTCCAAGGAAGCAATTGCCAGRGCCTCCCCACTCTTGGAGTGGTGCATTCATGGCTGCAGATCCTGCAGTTGCAACAGGAATAAACCATGTTTTGGGGTTGTTTCTTTTCCAAATGGGCAGAATGAATTAAAAATTTGTCAGCTACACAAGGCTGCAGATTGTCTGTAGAGGAGCAGGAGCTGATTGCAGCAGTGCTGGGTTTGTATCCTTTGGAGCACTATTCCYGCTCTGCTCAAAATGATGATTACAAAGCACAGCTCTTGAAATTACACCATTCTGTTGTGTTAGTCATCATTTTTCACACTGAATATCATTCAAATATTTGCTCCCTTTGGCTGAGACTTGCGTCTGAGAAGTTTAATTGTGTAGAAAACAACCTGAGTACATATTTAAGGCAAACAGTCAGTATTTATGCGTTGAGGTTTCAGCTGCTGCAGCACTATTTCTCACGTTTAGGCACATTAGGAGGAAAAATGGTCTCTGGATCTAAAAAAAAAACCCACAGCAAATTAACTCAGTGATGTTGGATGGTGGCACCCATGCAATTTATTTGTCTTAAATGAGCCAGTGCATAGTGAGATATTTCATGTGCAGTTTGTGGGGCATAAAAAAGGTGTTTTAGACACAGTTAATGCTTCAGGCTGGGGTTGTTAGCACAGGGCTGGGGTGGTGATGAGTGCCCTGCTGGCTGTGGAGCACAGGGTGGACAAGTGGACATCATCACATGCTCAGGGCATTAAAATGAGCATTTTAAGGAGGCTTGACCTTTATTACAATACAGATTTTAACAGTGTGACACTGAACTGCTCTGAGTTACTGGTAATTCTGCAGAGAACATGCTCCCCCTCCCAGAGACACACCTTTAATGGCCTTCAGAGCTCCAGAAAGAGAGACACTTTGCAACCAAATTATTTCCCTGCCTCACACGCAGCCACAGGGAAGGCTGTGCAGAGGGACCCCACAGCCCTAGAGGGGGYTGGGAATGCAAAGGATGTGACTGRAAGAAGTTATTTGTAAAAGCAGTGAAGGTTTGATGGAGGTGGTGTTCAGGTGCAGGGCAAAACCGTGGGTAGGTTCCAATAGGATGGGGCTTTTGTTGGTCCTCCTGTGCAAAACAGATTTTATTTCCGGGTAGTTCAATCTTAATGCATAAAAATAATATTCCTATAACTACATAAAATGGGTAACATTGGGACTGAATGTAGAAATTATTAAAAAAAAAAGCCCTATTTTTCTCTCCTGTGTTAAATTTAACTATTCCTGCTCTTCACAAAGGCCACATTGTTCTGTGCAGGAGGTAAGACACAAAATTCACCATTGATCCTTTGGTAACGTGCAATTCTCAACTGCCCAGACGGTTCTTRCTTAATACAGAAATTGTCTTTAATTCTCTGAAACTGCTGTGCTGCTGCTGTGGGGTGTTGAACAGCTCCTGAGTGTCTCTTATGGCGAATAAATGGCATGGTACYGAGGATCTGTAAATCCCACTACCATAAATCTGCCATCCATCCAGAGCAGGAGCTGCCCAGCTCGGAGCTTCTGAAGGATTTGGAGAAGCTCTTGCACTGGGAATGAGTCCTTTTGAAATTACAGGGGCTTGGAACTCTGGAATCCTTCAGTATTACTGCTTTTCTTCAGTCCTTTGCACCCCTGCCCAAAGTCAGCACATTGGTATATTCATTTTGAAGATGAAAAAATGGGTAGAAAAAGGCCCAGCAATCTGTGATGCAAAAAAAATCAGTTGGGTGATTTTAGGATGAAGAAAAACATTTAAATACCAATCTCCTACAAGGTAGGAGAAGCATTTTTCACTTTGTTTTTCCACAAATATAGCAAAAATCTCTAAGGATTTTTCCTGCATCTCTTTTACAGCATCATGCAGCCTCATCCACCTGCTGCTTGTAACTGGGATTAACTTTGCAGAAACCTAGAATGTTACTGGGAGGAGCTTCCCTCTCTCCTATCCTGCCCCAAAGGCAAAACAAGTAAAGGAATATAWTTTTTTCTTCTTGTTGTAACATATGGATTAAAAGAAAAATGATGTAAAAATCAGCAAAATTTTCCCAAGGACCAATTTTTTTTTTACAAATTCACACACATTTGAAATATGAGGGTTCGAGTTTTGCTCGTTGGAAGTGTTCCAGGCATTGTTGGGGAAAAGCTGTGTTTCTCCTGTCTCAGTCCCATCTTCCTGTGTTTCTTCAGAGCCAGCTGAGCCCTGGGAAGCTGGGYTTGGAGCTGGTCTGTCACTGCACTGAGGAAAACCTTCCTCCCTCTGGATCCAGCCATCTGTGGGGCTGGGAAGGGGAAACGTTGTGATGGGGACACCAGGCAGGACATTTCCTTGGGGAGTGAGGGTGATTTCAGGGAGTCCCTGTGCCCTGGAGGATCTGTCACCATTAGGTAGGGTCAGCTCTCGGGACCTGCATGGGCACTGCCACCTCTGTCTGGATGGGGTTTGAGTGGCTTTGCTGTGTTAGTTCTGCTTTCATGGGAGCAATTCCCGAGCCCCTGGCACCGGAATGTGACTCCCTGGGCAGTGCCAAGGAGTGAGACTCGCTCAGGTGTTCTGAGACCAAGGGGTCAGAAGGCACAGGGATCAATGTCCAGTGAGCTGAGGGATAGCAGCACTGTCAGAATGGGGATGTCAGAGCTGTCCCTGTCCCCGGCCAGTGCAGAGCTCTGGCACAAAGCACAATTCTCCCTCTGCTTAGTGCAGTTAACCTGGAAAGAGCACAGACAAGGAGCAGACCCAGCTCTTATCCCCAGGGATTGACTCCAGCCAGCACAGGTAGTGAAGAGCAGTGAAGATGGTCCCTTTCTCAGCTTGTTCCCCTCTTCCTTGCAGCAAAGAGGGGCTGGTCTCATGGCAGGGTCAAGAAAGGTTCCCAGCAGCAGTTCAGAGCAGCAGTTGGTTTGATGTACCCCAGGAGCTCAGGGGTTTGTTCCGTATGTCTCACCAGCTCCCAGTTCAAAACCCTCCACAAATCTGAATTTCCTCTCCTGACAGCAGGATCTCTTCTTCATGCAGCACAGAACAATGGTGTCACACAGSACTGCTGCCAGGCCAAACAGTGTTGAGCCAGAACTGATGTTCTTTAAAAAAAAAAAATTAAAATAAATTCACAGGTGGGGATTGGTCTCTTTCTCCAGGTAACAACTGGCAGAACGAGAGGACACAGTCTCAAGCTGTGCCAAGGGAAGTATAGGTTGGATATTAGAAAAAAGTTCTTACAGAAAGAATGATAAAGCATTGGAATGGTCAGCCCAGGGAAGGGGTGGAGTCACCATCCCTGGGTGCGTTTCTAAAAGATTGGATGTTGCACTTGGTGCCATGGTTTAGTCAAGGTGTCAGGGCATAGGTTGGACTGGAAGATCGTGAAGGTCTCTTCCAACCCTGGTGATTCTGTGATTCTGTTAATCATGGTGGGAATTACATCACATTTTCCTGCCTTTCCAAACACTGCACTATCAAAGCAGATGCCATAAGGTTTCACAAGTGTCCGTGATGTTCTGGCCTCACCTGAGGAGCATTCACAGCTGACATTGGTCGTGGTCTGGGTAAATGTCGGTGTGAACATCACATGCTGATGGACATTTGGGGAAGGTGTCAGGCCTCAGCCCTTCATTATCTCACAGCACAACCCTCCATACCCTCTCTGTAGATTCTTCCATGGTTCTTCCACAGGTGGTCCTTTCCTGGCAGCCGAGCATCTCCTTTTAAGCAGCTGCTCCCTGGACTCTTCATTCCAGCTGGACAGCATTGAGCGCTCACAAATTGAGCTCTCTCTCCTCAGCTGGTTTCCAAACATCTCCTTTACAGCAGCTGGGCTCTTTTACCTTTTCCTAATTAGTTACAAATCTCTGTTTCTTGTTGTGAAATATCACCCACAAAAGTTGTTTATCTGTAACATTCACGGCCAACAGGGAGAGGCTGCCCACAATCTCTCACTGGCTTCCCACAGGTAAAGCCTCAGACCTTCTCCAAGGACCTTGTGCTTTTCAGCTTCAGAATGAGTATTTCAGTGTGCCAGGTTTGGGCAGTGGTGCCCCAGCCTGCAGGGGTGTGATGCAGGAGCGGGGCTGTGATGGAATCCCACGTCCCTGGTGTGATCTGCGAGGAAAGCGCCGGTGGGGCTGTGAGAGCAGGGACTCCTTGGAMCAGCTGCTGGGATAAGGGTTTGTGTTCCAGCGAGCCCCAGACTGCCTGAGCTGTTTGTGCAAGGCTGCTGAGAGAAACCTTGAGGCTGGAACAGAATGTTTGTGTCTGTGGGGTAGGATGGAAGCGCAGAGCACCCTCCCCACCCTAAGCTCCCTCTCTGGATCCCAGCGCCCCCATCCCCCTGCCCTTCCTSCTGGTGCTGTAAATAGGTGCAGGGTTCTAAAGCCTGGAGAGGAGATCCAGGATCAAGATCCGTAATCAGCTTGTCCTTGACAAAAGGTAAGGGATGTAGCTGAGAGCAGTTCAGGGCACTTTGTGCTCTCCAGATATTTCTATTGTTATTACCATTTCTATTGCTGCTCCCTGAGAATGAGTGAGCCACTTGCAGCAGCAGGACTGCTGGGTATTAATTTTGGGGGTTTTTTTCCCCTTCTCCCTGTTTAGTTTAAAGAAAAAAAAATAAGACGACTGAAGAAAATTAAGTCATAGAACCATAAAATATCCTGGGCTGGAAGGGATCCACAAGGATCACCCAGTCCATCTCCTGTCCCTGCCCAGACCCCCCAACAATCCCCCCTGTCCATCCCTGGCAGCGCTGCCCAAACGCTCCTGGAGCTCTGGGTCCATTCCCTGGGGAGCCTGGGCAGTGCCAGCACCCTCTGGGGGAAGAACCTTTTCCTGAAATCCACCCCAAACCTCCCCTGGCCCAGCTCCAGCCACTCCCTGGGTGCTGTCCCTGTCCCTGTCCCAGGGAGCAGAGATCAGCACTAGCCCCTTGTGCAATTTGTGGCTGTGGAAACTTTTCTGCTGCATTTTACGTGAAGGATCAGTTAAATCACCCAGGCTGAAAGCTTCCCAAAATGATGTGGAATCAGGAGGATGTTTCAGAGGAATGTTATTCCATTGATGTTTGTAGCAGGAGGTCCATGCAATGTCAGGTTTCCCTGGTTATCTGTCYCAGAGATGTGTTGTCATCTTTTGARGTGACTGGAGATCAAATAACCTGCTGGGGGAAGCAGTGCCCCCAAACCAGCCTGTTACTGTAGGGAGGGGTGGGGGAATGGGGCCCAAACCCCACAATGCAGGGAACAACTGCCCTAACACCACTGCTCCACTTGCTGGGTGTATGCAGGGCTTGTCCTGCCCTTTGCCCGCAGCCCCCGTGGGAGGAATCCCAGCTTTGAGCAATGGCAGCTCCCATCTGTGCTGTGATGGTTYGTGTCACTGCTCAGAGCCCCTGGGAGGCTCTGGGCTGGGTCCCACAGCTCCTCGGRGTCAGTTTGCCATGGAGCTCCCCCAGCACAGGCTCCTGGGCATTGATTTCCAGCTTTAGCAGTGGAAGAGCAGATCAGGAAGAGCCATCCTCAGCACGTGGTGCTGGCAGGCTTAGGGGATTAGGAGTGAGCAGGAGGAAGGGCTGGGTGAGCTGAACCCCACAGGGGATGAGAGCTGGCCCCGTGGGACTCGGGATCGGCCCAGCTGCCCTGGGCTGGGGCTGGGGCCAGGCTGGCAGCACCTGCAGCTAGGGCAGCCTGGGGCCAGGATCCTGCCTTCCTTCCCCATGGGTCAGTCCTGGTGCCATCCCAGTGTCCAGCCCAGCAGCCTGGGATGAGGATCCTGCCTTCCCTGTGTGCTCAGTCCTGGTGCCATCCCAGTGTCCAGGGACCTCTGGGTGCCTTCCCTGTGGGCTCAGTCCCAGTGCCACGCCAGTGTCCAGCCCCAGCAGCCTGGGATGAGGATCCTGCCTTCCCTATGGGTCAGTCCTGGTGCCACCCCGGTGTCCAGCCCCAGCAGATGCTTTAATGATGCTGGCTCAGGTCCTTCACCACTGATGATTCTCCACTGGACATTAACTATCCCAGAATCCCAGAGTGTCCTGAGCTGGAAGGGACYCTCAGGATCAYCAGCCYGACCCCTGGCCCTGCACAGACCCCAACTATCCGAGTGCTTTGCCCAAACCCTCCTGGTGCTCTGGCAGCCTGGGGCCTGTGACTGTTCCTGAGGAGCCTGWACTCTATTGATACTGATCTTTGTGTTTCTTTATTAATACCATGCAGCTCTATCTGCAGAGCTAAGGAGCAGCCTAATTCACAGAGAATTTCTGCCTCTGCTGGTGGTGTCACTGCCGTCCTGGCTGTGTCTGTATCTGCTGCTGATCATGTGTGACAGAGCACTGCTTTCACTGCACTCAGTTTTAAAAAAACGAGTTGAAAAGTCCAGGGGCTGAAGTGGAGGATTCTGTGTGTAAATACGTGTTTGATTTCAGCCCTGTGGTGCGCACACTGATTACTTCTAGCAGCATRTGTAACTCCCTATATAATTTTTTCCAAGTGTAAATACTGTTTCCTTTGCAGTTTGTGGGGTGGGTTTCTGACAAAGCAGATCCTGATGGTGTCTAATTCCCCTGGGAGGTCTCATTTACTTTTTTTTTTTTTAATTGGTATCCCAGAAACCACGTATTACATTTTGTCTGTGACCCTAAAGGCACCTTCCTGCTTGTGCAGTGCTGGATAATCCTGGGCTGGGGGTGGGTGGGGGGGCTGCAGAGGGGTTGGGTGCACAGAGAGAGGGGTGGCACTGTTTGTGCTGAGTGTCTGTAGGGCCAGGCACTCACAGCAGCAGGTACAAACCCATGGAAATCCTATCCTGGCTCCAGAGAAATGGGACAGCTCCAGCAGGGAATTCTGCTCACTGTGGGTTTTCACATCACAGCTGAAGCTCCTTGGACCAGGAAATTTGTGTTTGTGCAAGGCCAGCACCCTCGGGGGGACCCAGCAGGAAGGGCTGCTGTGGAGCTCCTGGGATTTCAGTTTCCAGCACTTTCCCCAGGGAAAGGGAAGGATTTTAGTGCAATATCCTGGGGTGGGTGGTCTTGGATTGTGACCCTGCAGTGGGGGGACACGTGGCCAGAACTCACAGAGGGAACCCAAACTGCAGGGAAAGCAGAACCACAGAGGAAACAGAGGAGGCTGAGGAGCTCACAGAGGAAACCCAARCTCACAAAGGAAATCCAAACTGCAGGAATAGCAGGACCCACAGAGGGATTTCCCAGCATCASTGGTTCCAGGATCATTGACCAGCCATTCCCCCAGCACTGCACGGCCCCCACTGACCCCTGTCCCCTGGTGCCACATCCACGTGGCTTTGGACCCTTCCAGGGATGCTGATGCCACCCCTGCCCTGGGCAGCTGCTCCAGCAAGGGCTGAGTGCAGCCTGTGTCACCACACCTGTGTCACTGTGGTCACCTGGCTGTCCTCAGAGCTCACCCTCAGCCTGTGCTCCTGAATTTCAGGGGTTCTTTAATAGGGTCACTCTGTTTCTTTGCTGCAGGATAGTTGTGCCCATATTTCTGCCTCTTTGCCAAGCTGTTTTAGCTTTAGAGGCCCAAAAATGGGTCAGCTCACAGCTGTGCCACCAAGTAGCAGAAGCCTCTGCTATTACAGGATGGTCACAGTATTTATTTACTGTTCACGAAGGCTGGCAAAAATACAGATATTTTCTGCAAAATTATGCGCATGGGGATTTAATGGAAACACAGAATTCCTGTGCATGTTCTGATCTTTTGGGGACCCTCACCCTGGCCTGGTCCTGCTCTGGGGATGCCACAATCCCAATCTCTGCAGCTCATTTCAAAACCAGGAGGCATTTAGTGTTGTGGAATGAGACATTCCCTGTCTGCATTTAGTGTTGTGGAATGAGACATTCCCTGTCTGCATGGTCCACTGCATAAACCAGGCCTTGGAGAGGGTTCAGGGAAGACCCAGATCCACTGGGCTGAAATTGTCTGAGAATTCCCATCCAGGGGACAGTGAAGGTTGTTAAAATTGCTTGTTTGAAATAGCACCTTGAAACAATCCTGCGAGTTCTTTGCTGTGGGACCTCTCCCTGTGCATTTTACATGGCCCTATAAACACTGACTGACAGYTCAGGGGGTTTGTCCCATCTTAGCAAGGAGCAGGAATCTCTAAGGGAATGTCCCTGTCATCCTTTATGGCACCCAGGGAAGCAGGAGTCAGTTCAGAGTGYCCAAATTCCCACCTAGGAAAAAAAATGCTTGGCTCCATGAGTGTTCCTGCCTGGTTTTCTTTGCTCAGCCCCTGTTTCATCTCCAAATCACAGCAATCTGCATGTTTTCCCCTCCAGAACCTTACCAGAACACCTCCCCCAGGTAAGGGTCAGGAGCACAGGTCACACTGCAAAGTGCAGTTTTACCTGAGAGCAGCATAAATTGGGATAACTCCCTCAATTCAGGCTTTTAAAAGCGTGGCTCGGCACCATCCTCACCCCTTTTTACTGGCAAAAGTGAGCTTGGAAAAGAAGGAGATTTTGAGCATTGCTGGGTCATTTTGCTCTGAAACAAACTGCTTGAACTGAAGCTGTTGTCCTTGTGCAGGAGGGTCACATCTCTTTTGACAGAGACAGAAACCTGCCCTCAATCGATTTTATTCTGTCACCCRTGGGTTTGTTAACCCTGCTCACCTCCACCTCTGCCGTGGCAGMAAGTGCTGCTGTTTCTCAGAAAACAGGAGAGACCTGGTGTTCTCCAGCTCACAAGAAGCTGCAAACAAGCTCCAAGCAAACCTCTTGCCTGGTGTTRGGGAGGGAGATTTTCATCCCATAAATTGCACTGGTGGCAGGCTGGAGATGAAGGTTTGMTTTCMACTTTARTGAGACCTGCCTGGATAACTTCCCRTGAATGCAAARCTTCTGATAGCTCAGCAGGCAGGGGGTTAAAAGCACATTAATTAGAGCGTTTATTAATTTGCAGATGTTTCAGTTTGGATTATATTTTGGAAACAAAGACTTTTTTCTCCAGCTCGGAAGGCAATGTTCTCCTTGTGCTGCCAGGAGAATGCAGTGTGGGGGATTTGCCCCTGGATCTGCCTGGATCAAGGAGATAATCACATTTTTTTGGGTAGAATTGGGCAAGTTTACATGCTTGGGTCCTGCAGATCAGACATKGGAGGCAAAGGAAGGGATGGTGGCTTTCAGCTGCTGAGGAGCAGAAATGTGTGAACATCAGCCTGATGCTGAAAAGGGAAGGAGGCAACACCAATCTGAGCTTTGAAGTGGAAGGGACAGCGTAAAAACATGTGTATTCAATTTCTTTCTTTTTTTTTTTTTAAAAAAAAAAAAAAAAAAAACAAAAAAAAACCCAAAAAAAAACAAAAAACAAAAAAAAAACCAAACCACACCACAACTTTTTGTAGGCTCTAACAGGCAGAAAAGCCTTTCAGGAATATTYCTGTAGCAGTTGCAGTGTTTGGTATCAGTGCTGGAAGTTAAATACCTTTCCTAAGCTATTCTTGGTCATATATTCTGTGAGTAGCTTTGGTTTTGGAGGATATGTCCTTACAAATACTTTTATATGTGCTTAAATGAGGAGGTAAGTATTAATTTTTTATGTATCATTCCTTTGTAAAAAATTCATAATGATTTACCAGGGGCACGGTAATGCTCTGTAAGGAAACCCAGACCCTGTGGGGATGTTTCACTGGTTTGGGTAAACATTTCAGCAGGTTTGCTGTGGCTGCTGAAAAATACTGTGGATATTTTGACCTGTACCTTGGAAATGCTCTCAGCCCACTGTGGGATTTTTTATTAAATAGCTCACTCTTCTGAGTGGGCTSTCTTTAGTGAAATCATTTTCTATGAGAAAATCATAAAGTTTCTGTGCACTTGCAAACGCTTCAGCCAAAGATTTTCAATAAAAAACATTCAGCTGAAGGACTCAGCTCCTCGGAGGGCTCTGCAATGTGGCAGAACTTTTCCCTTTAAAAGTCAACTTTTACCTCTAAAGCCTGCCCAGGACTCTGGGAGCTGCACAGATTGACATCAGTACACAGTGATGGCTCTTTTGGAGCTGAAATTTGCTGCTTTTTAGTTATCAAAACCTTGCTCTTCTGGCTCTCAGCTCCAGATGGGAGTACAAACAGTGGCCAAAACTCCAGGATTTYTGGTGCAATCCACAATTTCCCAGTAATTTAATTCTGTGAGCATATTTCTGAGTTTGCTCAAATATAAAATCRTCTGTTCTGGTTGGAGCAGAAAATGTTACACTTGGGGAGTATCCCCCCAAGTCCTGCTTGTATGGAAAAGTTGTGATGAAATTCCTTGACATTACACCTTCTATATGGAATTTGTGGGGATTAAGSCCAGTAAATGCTTTATGTTGTGGTGGCTGTAACAGCAAAACCCAAACAAATCCCCCTCCCCAAGAGACAATTTACTGGCAATTTGGATTATTATCAGTAGAGTTATGGATCAAAAGGCAAATGAGAACAAAGTGATTAAAAATTCATCATTAATTTTCCTGTACCCAGGGTGGAAGCAGAGGAAAGTGCTCTGTTTCAGTAGAGCACTGGCCTTGTGCTGGTTAGAACAGGAATGATAATTTAGCATCAGCTGCCTCAGAACCTGCTTTGCCCCCACCCAGCTTTTCCCTTTTCCTGGGGCAGTAATTTGGCTACAAAGAATTTCCATTGCCTGCCTTTATGGGTTTCTTTCAGCTCGTCTGGTCTACAGCAGAAGCAGCTTCCAGTTCTAGGGATGAATGAAACCTTGMTCAGAAAGGGGTTTCACCCAAAATACTGAAACTGCAGCAAAGTGTGTGAGACTGGGGGAGGGCTGGGATGGGAGTGATGGAAGGAGGGGCAGGGATATCCCAGGGGCAGGGATATCTCAATCCTGCACTCTGGTTCAGTTTAAATGTGGAATTTCTTCAGTGCCAGCCCCTGAAGGGCAACGGGGGTGATCAAACACTGATCAAACACTTGGCATTTTACATCWGGAACACTCTGCCAGGGCAATGTGCCCCTGAACCCAAGTCTGACAGCCCAGGCCGGGTGATTTTGCCCAGCCCTGGGTGTCCCTGGTGCAGGGAGGGTCAGAGCAGAGCTGGGCTCTGCTCAGGGGGGACCCAGCGATGGCACCCGAGGGAGGGACAGGGACTGAGCCCAGGGAGCTCCCCCTGCACAGGAGACACAACTGCCCTGGGCAGTGCCAGCCCTGCTGAGAGCCCAGAGAGGGGCTGCATCTCCTCCTGGGATATTCCAGAGCTGCCTGCACACAATGCTGTGCTCTGGGATGGCCCTGCTGGAGCAGGGAGGTGGCACCAGATGCCCCACKGGGGTCCCTTGCAGCCTGACCCGTGCTGGGATCCTGGGAAGGGCTGATCTCTGTGAAATCCCTGTGTTCCAGCGCCCTGGGGAGGAGCAGGACATCTTTGAGCCCCCAGAGCTGGGACCAAGCTCAGGAGAGGGGTGGCACGGGGTGGAAAAGTGAACCCAAGCCTTCCCATGGCCAATCCCTCATTGCCAATCCCGTAGCAGTCAGCAGCAGCTCTCGCTGCTGTCCTGGTCACACGCTGATTTTTGGGATGGGAAAGATAAAACGGAGATAGATGGACGTGTTCATCATTCTGGGTGTCAGGCATGACAGGTTCAGCAGCTGCTCTGGAATGTGCAGCTCAGGAAAAKAGGCGTTTGTAGTGTCAGATATTTTGGGTTTTTACTTAGCAGATAGGTAAGGGAGGGGCTGAGTTCGATAAATAATTGAGTGTTTCCCATAGAAATATTACAGCTCTGAGTGTTTGAAATAYCGTAGAGAGCTACAGCATAGATATCAGAGGGAGAGAATCCTCAGTGGGATTAATCAAAATTCTGTTTATGGAGCAGTGACATAGGCTGGAAATGTGTGTAAGTGGGACAAGTATCGTGCACTAAGTCTGGCTTAAGGCTTTAACACAATTATACTTTCACTTTGCTTTGTGTTATTGCTGCATTATCCCGATTCCTCTGCCTCTGAGATGCCAGGGAACATCCTTGCTCTGCCCTGGAGAATTCCAGGGGAGCAGGTGAGGCTGGGACCCCRCTGCTGTGCCCTGGGGCAGGGACACGGGGCTGTGCAGCCTTGGGATGAGCTGAGCCTGACATGGAAGGGCTGAGCTCCCCCGCTCAGACCCAGCTCGTTATTGGTTTGGATTTCAAATTAGTGCCAGTCTCCTCTGCCTGGCTCTAACTGGAAGGTGCCTGAGGACAYGGAAGCTGAAACCATGTCAGCTTGCTCTGCAGCTGCAACAATTTCCTCGGAAATAACCCCAAATTTCAGGTAGGTTCTGCCTGCCATGAGAGCAGCACGTAATCACAGAATGATTCCMAGCAAGGCATGGTTTAGGCTACATAGATCTGTTATTTGAATTAAATAAAATGCATGTCTTTGGCAGCTCTTTGAAATACAATTAGATTTGAGAAAGTCTGAGGAATAGTTGGACAACAGCCTGCAGACAAATAAAACAATCTTTGTGTATTACTGATCTCTGAAAGACTTCAAAGAAGAACAGAAGGGGTATTTAGCTATTAGAATTAAAATTTTGCCTCGGTATAAAAGCTGTGTAAGGTGAGGGTGAAGGATTTTTCAGCGAATATGGTTTTGAGGCAGAATTGCCATTTTCAGTGGCTGATCCCTTGAAGAGCTCAGCTTGTGGCAATGACACCCAGAGAGCCATTTCCACACCAAATGCCACTCCCTGCAGTGCCAAGAAGAGAATTGCTGCTGGAATTGCCATCCCTCAGGCTGYACCCAACCCTAAAGCACACAGGTAGATTTTTTTCCATCTGCCAAATATATTGAAGTTACTGACAKCTGGGGTGGAGGTACAGAAATGGCTTTGGAATGGCTCTAAAATGCCCAGTTCTGTCAGGCTGGAACACATCCCAGCTCTGGATCACAAAGCAACATGGATTTATTGGTGGTCAAAAAGAGGTGGAACTAAAATTAGAATTAATTACYGTGGATGCAGTTCAATACAGTCAGCTGTGGCCTCGGTGCTGGAGAAGTTACTGGGAGGGAAGTGCTGGGATGAAAACTGGGCACAGAAACCTCCTCAGCTCCGAAACATGCACAGTCCAGCCCTGTTCTGGCTGCCAAGGCAAGGAAGTCACCTGCCTCACTCAGCCACAGAACCAATTTCATAAAAGTGAGGGAAATAAAAAAGAAAATAATATGGGAAA
>NW_026623681.1:238551-258886 GCF_030028575.1 Malurus melanocephalus | reverse complement strand
CCCAGCCATCCGAGAGAGCTGAATGAATTTGAAACAGCCTTTCAAATCCAGCTCATTTCAGCTCATCTCTTCCCTGGAAGCATTTTCTCTAATGAAAACAGTTTTCCTGCCATTAGACTAATTTTCACTTTCTGGTTGGCCTGTGCCTCATCCCATTCAGGGATTAATGGGCTCCTCCATTACTGGAATTCCAGCGCTGAGCTTCAGCCCTACCAAAGACAAATCTGCTTTGGGATCTGCTCCCTGCCTGTCACTTGGCAGCAGTGAGATGGGYTTGAGGAGCAGCAGGTGTAAATGAGCAGCATTTCATGTTTTCAGCATMAAATCCTTCCTCAGACAGGGCCCCAGCCCGGGCTGTGCTGCCCAAAGCCAGCTGAGCTCCAGGACCTTCCCCTGCCCTGCTGCCACCAGCACAGGACACCTCAGAGAAAAACACATTCCCAGATTTCCTTCTGCCACACATTTGCTAAAAATACATGTGCTGGTGTTGGAGAAGTTGGGTTTTCTATGACAGGCTCAGAGTTTGCTGATCCCTGCTCTCAGGGCTGTCCTGGTGGGAGGAGGGACTGTCCCATCATTGCCACAGSCAGGGATCCTGGGACAGTGTGATCCCTCAGGATTTCAGCTTCTCTATTCCCATGTCTCTGTACCCCTGTGATTGTTCAGTGTTAACTCCAGACTCCACAGACAGTGCTGAGCTCCTGCTCTCCCATTTTTACACAAAACAATTCCTCTGCAGCCCCAAACTCAAGGACACCTCCCTGGGCCAGGCCCCAAGAGATGGAAAGAACAGAGAATTGGGGGAGCCAAGTTGGAGTTTTTGACTGCATTGGCTGCAGCTGCAATTGGAGGATTCAGCAAATCCCGATGTGCAAATGGACAAAAGTGAGAAAGGGTGAAAAAGCCGTGAGCCATTGTCCATTGTGGGTGCAGCCCTGGCTGGGCTGGGACTGCCCTGGATGGCCCTGAAGGCCCTGCAATAACAGAACTGCTTTGGATTCTCTCAATTCTGTCTGGGCTCTGGTTTAGGGAGCTGGATTTAGGCATCAATGGAGCCACATCTGGAACAGCGACCTGAGCAGATGTCGAGCACATTTCAGCTGCAGTCCCTGAGCTCTGTGTCCCCTGCCCAGGCTGACAATCTCTGCTGGAGCTGTCACCCCTGCAGTCCCTGAGGACACGAGCACATGGAGCCCCTGGCAGCGAGGAGGTGGCACCTGCAGCATCCAGGGAAAACTGCACCAAGGGCARAACAGAGGAGCAGGAATTCCAGCAGGAACCCAGCAAACCCAGACTGGGTGTGTTCTGGGGCTGAGCCACCTCTCACACCCGAGGCTTGGCCCCTCCTGCTGGGACATTTGGATGGGTGACTCTCACTCCATTCATGCTCTGAAGGGTTGAACCATGAACCACTGCACTGAGTTTTGCTCTTTGGTGATGGATCATGGCTGTTTCCCCTTCCTGATGGCTCAGGWGGAGAGCTGGGTGCCTCACCCTGAGACACCATCATTCCTTGGTCTCTGACTCTTCCTGTCACCTCCGAGGTGGCACCTTCACTGCTCCCTGACACCCAGGGRCACTTCCCATGGGGCACAGCACCCCCTGGCCCTGCAAAACCCCGTGATCAAAGCTACTTTGGGTTTTTTCCCTTTGGTTATCAGGATCTACCCAAGAACTGTCCCTGTGAAGTCTGGTTTTCACCTGATGGCAGCATCAGTGGGTTTATAGGATTGCATGAGCCCTGTCCCTCATTGGGTGATCACCTCATGGGTGATTCCATGGGAACACAGGGATGGAGACAGGAATGCCAGAGCAGCCCTGACCCTGGATATCAATAATCTTGCTGCTGTGTCCCAGATACACTCTTGCCTGCTCCAGCAGCTCTAGGASTGCTCAGGCTGGATTTCTCCCTTGCTGGAGAAGCTTCAGGCTTCCCTACAAGGGGGGACCGTGCCAGTCTTTTGTGGGCATGAAAGTTCCTCAATTCTGCTACTGCTGCCTTCCTAGAAAGGCCTGAGTTTAAAATAACCTGCTACAAAGGCACACCACACATGAAAAATTGGCTCCTTTTTGACACCAGATTGCTTCCCMCTCATTCATAGAAGCTTATTTTCCAGCGAATCTCTTTTATTGATCTTTTTTTCCTCAAGGCTGCTGTAGTCAGTGRTTTTATTCTAAAGCCTGGATTCGTTCTGAGGGGACAAATCGTTCTGAGGGGAGTACCACTGTGATTCATCACATTAGAACAGAGAAAGGCTGTGAGCCTCTCCCTCTGTGTGTAATGTGACAAGTACACATTTTAGAYACGAGAAGGGCCTGGTACACTGATTTTTGCTTTATTGCTATYAGTGCAGTGATTGAAACACGCAGGGGCTTTGCCTTCCTGTTGGTGCCACGGGGAATGTGCAGCTGCCAAAGGCAAAGGGCTCTGAGGAGGAGCAGCACAAAATGCTGATCCTCCACTTGTGGATGGTCCACCTGGGCAGACTGGATCCAGTCTGCAGTGCTGGAGGCAGYGTGGGGACCCTGTGTGCCACTGAGAGATGGCAGTGTGTCCAAGTGACCTGTGTCCCTGTGAGACCTGCTGTGCCTGCCCTGCACTGGGCAGCATGGATGACCYAGAGCCTCCCTCCCAGCTGGGTAATCCCTGCCTGGCACCAGTGCCTGTGTCAGGGGCACCTTGTGACTGTAATTCAGTGTGACACAGCACCTGTCCCTGTGTCACTGTCCCAAGCAATCCCTGCTGTCCCTGATCGCTGCCCTGCACAGTTTCATTCAGCTGGTTTGGGGAGGAGGTGCAGGTCTGGAGCACTCCCTCCTCCCAAAAATCCAAAGCACCAGCTGGAGATGAGCAGCCAGGTGTGGTTCTGGGCTTCAGTGGGGATGGGGAGGGAGGAAGGCATCTGTGGCAGAGAACTAAAACCTTATAAAACAGGAGCCTTGCTACCCTTGTAAAGCTCCTATTCTCTCCTGTCACTTTGGCCAACCAGAGGAGGATTCTGGATATGGTTGGATTCTTTTTGCAAGAAAAGCCTGTGAGCAGAAAAAAAAACAAACAAATTTCCACCTGTGAGAATGTGGCATCAACAGAAGCAAAAAATCTAAACAATAGAAGGAGAAAAAACAGCACCAAGGCAGCACCGGGTGTTTTTCTGAATGCCTGAATGCTTGTGCCACAGGTGACCAATGGTGCTGTGCTGTGGTTGAGTAACAGCCAATGTTTTTATTGTAGTCATTTGTAGCCAATGAATGTGTAACAAGAGTGATAACGTGCAAAAGTGGATAAATGAGACTGATTGTTGGAATAAATGGCTTTGACTCTTTGCAAGGCTATGGATGTGCTTGTGTGTGGATGTGCTCATGTGTCGTGGCTGCCCCAACAGCGACAGGCATCGAGTAGAGGGAAAACTTACTTTGTAAGAACTGATGTGGTTCTACCTCTCTTACGTTCTAGTACATGGGAACATAAGAGCAAACTTCACTTTCCTGTAATACTTTAAAACACATTCTGTATGTATAAAAATAGTATCCTTTGAACACATCGTGGTTTTTAACTTCATAAAAGGACAGGGAAAACTCACTGCAGTTGACCTGTACCATCTCTTTAAAATCCCCTTGAATATTTCCAGATTTCTGAGGGGGTCTGTTAGCCTCTGAAGCCTTCCAGGGACTCCAGCTCCTGCTTTTCCCTTTTATTCTCTCTTAGTGAAAGATGATGTGCTTCTGATTTCTCATTCTGCTGTTGCCACAAGCAGCTCTGTGTTGTTTTCCTTTCCTTGGAGAACACACAGTTCTCTTTTCCTCTCACTGATCTGTGTGCAGTGGTTTCACCTGCCTGGGTTCTTCTCACYGTGGCTTTCCCTGGACAGGACCTGCCTTTCCCCTCATCTCCAGGCTGCATTCTGCTCTGTTCTGGGGATGGTGGAAGCACAGACCATTGCTCATCACTTGGCTCTCCGGCTGCCCTTTCCCACCCTGGCTGACATCCTGCTCTTTGCTGGCTCTGCGCAAGGTCAGACAGAGATGACTCCACTTCAATCTGCCCCTGGAGATCTGTGGGGCCTCACAGTGTGCATGGCTGAGTGCAAACCTATGAATAAATCATGTCAGATCACTGGCACGGGGATTTTTTTTCCTGCTTTCCTCAAGAATGCWGCTATTTGAGCCCTGTGGGTAATGCTTTAGGTGAGTAGTAGAACTCAATAAATCATTTGTGCCAGCTGTGCATCAAGTCAGTGAAACAACTGCAGTCATCAATGCTTAAATCCGGCCACCTAAACAGAAGCTGGCCAAAATTGAGAGAATCCAAAGCAGTTCTGTCATTGCAGGGCCTTCAGGTCCATCCAGGGCAGTCCCAGCCCAGCCAGGGGCTGCACCCACAATGGACAATGGCTCACGGCTTTTTCACCCTTTCTCACTTTTGTCCATTTGCACATCAGGATTTGCTGAATCCTCCAATTGCAGCTGCAGCCAATGCAGTCAAAAACTCCAACTTGGCTCCCCCAATTCTCTSTTSTTTCCATCTCTTGGGGCCTGGCACAGGGAGGTGTCCTTGAGTTTGGGGCTGCAGAGGAATTGTTTTGTGTAAAAATGGGAGAGCAGGAGCTCAGCACTGTCTGTGGAGTCTGGAGTTAAACACTGAACAATCACAGGGTTACAGAGACATGGGAATAGAGAAGCTGAAATCCTAAGGCATCATCACAGGTATCTAAAGCTGATCAATGATGGTAAGATTGCCATCTTCTGACAAGCAATCAGCACTTGAAACTGCTCTGAACTAGAAACAGTGGCAGCTGTGGGGAAGGATGCCTGGCTGGTTTTACCATTAATTGCTCAAAGCCTCTCCAGCAGTGGGATGGGTTTGGAGAACACACCCTGGTCCTGCTCCCCTGCCTTGGTCCATCGCTATTGACAGGACACAGATAACAGCAAATGATTCAGCTTCCCGTGCCTTTCCACTGATTATCTTCCATCTCAAGCCTTCCTGCTCCGTGCTCCTCCATTAATTTYCAGTGTTAACTCCAAGATACACACTCATGGGGTTGTTTCACCTGAGCCTGTGAAAATGGAAAGGATTATTGGTGCTGMTTCCAGGAATTTTTAAGGCTGTTGAAAGAGAAGTTGATGGGAGAAAAAAATTGACTGGAGGAAGCTATAGATCCCCTTAATGGAGMGCTGATAACGCTGATGGAAAGCAGAGAGGGAGGCAGGAAAAGAGAGAGCCTCTTTCCACAGAGGGGATGGGCCTCTGAGATTTGTTATTTTGTACACTTCAGGGAGAGTTTATTAAAGCTGAATTATTCAATTACAACAGACTGGATTGAACRAGCTGCTTTTTTTAAAGTGCAAATAACACCTTTGTTTTACATGGAGTATAAAATCAACAGCATTAATATTTATAGGAACTCATTTTGCCTGAATGAAACTGGTTTCATGTACCATAGGTTGACTACTTTTAAAATTTAAAAAAAATGAACTCACCAGCATCATTTCAGGAAAAGATTTAATTATCTGTGCAAATGAAGTAACCTGGTTCAGGGCTGATGGGAACAGTTCCCACCTGTCTTCTGTTTTAGKATGTCTGTAATAGGGCTAGGTAATATTGTCCCTTAAATTAATAAAAGCTTGTTCTTGACACTGATCAGTTCAAWAATTGAATGTTGTAGCTGAGCATAGAAATCTGGTTTTATCACAAATTRCTGGAGCTGGGGTTATTTGGAGTGAATACATGATAATAACAGGGAACTCTTGATCAATACCCAACAAGTCACAACCAAGGAGTGGGGGTTTCTTGCTTGCATTACAAAAGATATTTGGAAATGGAGAATATTGCTAGATCTTGGGTTCCCTTTGCTTGGTTTATGGTTGATTTTGTATTTATAGCAGGAATTTTCACCTCTATGCCTTGATCTGTAATTAATGAATTGCAAATGTGTTCAGCCAAAATTTCTGTGAGTGTRCTGAGCTTAAGGGGCAGCTTTGTGTCGTGGAAAACTCCAGAGGGTTTWAAGCATTTCAGTGGCCTGGGATTGCTCCTATCCAACCCCAGAGGAATTCCTGTTCCTGTTTCCCAGCTGCCCTGAGGAGCTGTGTCCTCCAGGCTTTGTTGGAGTTCTGAGTTTCCATCACTGCTGATGTCGCTGAAAATGCGGGGAAAACAAAAACTCTCCAACAACATTTTTAATGTTAGAGAGTCAAGGCAGTTTGCTTTATTTTCTGACCAGGATGTTGTTCTGGACAGGATGTGCCACAGAAATAATTTCACCCACACACAGCCCGGGTGCGCAGATAAAATCATTCTGCGACACGTGGATTTTACAAGATTTCCCCCAAACTTTATACAATCAAAACCCAGAGAACTTTATTGGTTAAATGTTCATTGGTCCAACGTTGCATAGTTCTTAGAATTTGGGATTTTTTGGATCCAGATTTCTTCACCTTTGATGGTGATTAGGTCCTTCTTTATCTCTTTTCCCAGACCAGGTCCCTCCGACCATACCAGGGGGGAGGATTGGGGCTGATGTTTTGTTGATGGTCACTGATGGTCACTGATGGTCRCTGATGGTCATTGATGGTCACTGATGTCCCTTCTCTCCTTCAACTCTGTTGAGCTGTGAAGCTCCTCAGGCTTCACCTGGTGGAACAATGCCCTGCAAAGAAATTTCAGCGCCTTGCCTGGGGCAAAGGCAAACAAAATCTTTGACTAAAGTTACATAAAAATTCTTTAAACTGGTGTATTTTCCAGCAGCAGGAGCCTGGCTGCTTCCCCTAGGAGAACAGGGGAWAACTGCCCTCTACTCCTGCCACTCCTGGGGCTGCATTAGGAGTTTAAATGAGCTTTTTCTTTTAAAGCAGGGTGTTGGATTTTGCAGAGTACYTAGGACGTGTGCACAGCAATTTTGCCTTCAATTTTGACTTGTAAATTTTCTGAGTTTACCCAGCCAGAATGAAAAATAATCCATTTTGGTTGGCTATGGGCAGAGTTGGTATAATTTTGTGAAGTTTGGAAAATCTCACCGATTTGGAACAGCTTATTGCTGTCRTGATTGCAGAAGCCTGGAAAGGTTTGGGTTGGAAGGGATTTAAATCCTATTCCAGTGCCATGGGCAGGTTCACCTCCCACTGTCCCAGGGTGTTCCCAGCCCCAATGTCCAGCCTGGCCTTGGGCACTGCCAGGGATCCAGGGGCAGCCACAGCCACCCTGTGCCAGGGCTGCCCACCCTCACAGGGAACAATTTCTCCCTGATATCCACTCTAACCCTGTTCCTGTCACATTGAAGCCATTCCCTGTCCTGTCCCTCCATCCCTTGTCCCAAGTCTCTGTCCATCTTTCTCCTCGGCTCCTTCAKGAACCAGAAGGCCACAGTGAGGTCACCCTTGAGGAGCCAAAGCAGCCCCTTCCTGTCCCTCAGCCAGAAGTGCAGAGGTGTTTCTGACCCTCTGGCTTTGCAGAGCTCTCAGCACTGACCTGTGAAAGGAATTCCCTTCCCCGCTCCCCTCCCAGGCCGTGCTGKCCCTGCTGGCACAAGGAGCTGCCCATTTTCCCCAGGCTGGGCTAACGAGGGTCAAATTAACGCCTCCTTTCCGAAGAGCTCCCYATCCCACCGCTGCTGCCTTTTCCAGGGATGCTTCCCTCTGCTATGTGTCAGGGCAGGATTAAGGGCTAAAGAAACCTGCTAATTACTTAGTGGGATCAGCAGCTGCTAATGAGCTGGGGTGCAACYGGTCCAGCGCTGGGCTGTAACAAATCTGCCTGCAGATAATTTGCTCAGAGCAGATTTTGGTCTGGGTGAGCTGGATCCATGTTTCACTTGAAGCAGTTACCTAATTAATGGCATTAACAGGGAGCAGGGGTTTCACTTCCAGCAGGGAAAACCCCTCAAGCACTGCCTCTTGCTCCCTGGCAGCGATTGCAGCTGTTCTCTGGACCTTTGAAGGGTTTGGGGCTTATCTGAAGAGGGAAGCAAATAAGAGATGTCCATGTGAAGGTGGTAATTTGAAWATTTTTGTTGGCATATCGTCCCACCGACTGCAGGTGGAGTGTGGGTCAGCATCTTCCAGTTCCACAGCTTGATCGTGCCAATGTTGGCCAAAGAAAGAATCTGGTAAAATGTTTCTCCCGTGTTGATTTTAAAAATTGGCTTGTCAACTTGATGCTGAAATATCAGCTTCTTCCTGGCATGGCAAAAAAAGGATGGGGGGGTCGTGTCTTCCATGCCCCCAGAGCTCTACTGGACTCCCAGGGCACCTGGATGGTGGGAGCTGGGCCCAAAGAGGAGCAGGAATCCCTGTGCTGCCCAGGAATTGTGAGAGTTATTATCCAWCCAGCTCCTCAGCAGCCAGCTACAGAGAGAAGGCAGTAAAACCCCTATTTATATGGAATATTCCTGGAAAAAAAGTGTGCAATTTGCTGCCCTATGTGAGTTAATTACAGCCATCTGAAACCCAAACGATGCAACAACACTCGGCTTAAGAAAAGCAGCATTAAGAGCTTAACACTTGGGAGCTGTCGGTGGAGCAGGGGAGGGAGCTGGAGCTGCGTGTGTTGGGAGCCCCAGGCCACAGCCAGTGGGGATTCCTGTCCCGAGGAGGAATGTCTGYGTCATAAAGGATCCCATCCTGGCTCTTTAGTGGGCCTGAAAATCCKATTTCAGTGCTCTCCTAAATGTGTGTGTGTGGGGAAGTCACTTTAAACAGAATTGCAGTGCCAGTGGTCATCAGTGCTCCCTGCTCTGGGGTGATGTGTGACAGGGGACAGCAGGACACTCAGTGATGGGAGGGCTGTGGTGTTTGGGGTTGTTTTATCATTTTAGTTAAAACTCAATTGCAGAGGAAGGTTCCTTCCCAAGCACTTCCCTCTCCTGCTTTTTTGGGACTGCAGGAAAAGGGTGATCCTGCCCCTGTGTCCCTGTGTCCAGGTGAGACCCCACAGCACAGGGAGCAGCTGGAGCTGCTGCAGAGAGCCCAGAGGAGGCTCCAGGATGGGCAGAGGGATGGAGCAGCTCTGCTGGGAGGAAAGGCTGGGACAGCTGGGATTGTTCAGCTGGAGAGGAAAAGCTTTGGGGTGAGCTCAGAGTGGCCTTGCAGGGCCTGAAGGAGTGAAAAGAAACATGGGGAGAGACTTCTTGCAGGAGTCTGGAGTGACAAGAAAAGGAGGAATGGCTTCCCAGTGCCAGAGGGCAGGGATGGAATTGTTCCCTGGAGGGTGGGCAGCCCTGGCACAGGGTGCCCAGAGAAGCTGTGGCTGTCCCTGGATCCCTGGCAGTGTCCAAGGCCAGGCTGGACATTGGGGCTGGGAGCAGCCTGGGACAGTGGGAGGTGTCCCTGCCATGGCAGGGGTGGGATGGGATGGGCTTTAAGGTCCCTCCCCACCCAAACCCATTCCAGGTTTCCATGTCACCATTTCTGTTTTAAATCCATTTACCTGTAGAAGAATTAAAGAAATGGAAAATCCACTTTGCTTTTAGAGCTCTCTTCCACCTCCACCACAGCTGTAGGGCTTTAAACTTTGCAAATTGTTCTGTTCTCAGCTACCAAATGGCTTCTTTTTGTGGCAGAGATCAACATTCTCATCAAAAGGTGGGTAAAGTTGGCTGATTTAGGGAAACTGATGTTTTATAATCGCCTGGTTGATAAATGAGGAATGGTGAAGCCCAAGGTAAACAGTGGCTGCTCCTTCAGCACCAAGGACAAAGCCCTGCGGGTGTGCAGGGCCAGGTCAGGGAGGGCAGAAACCCCAGCTGCTGGAGCAGGAAGCCACATGGGCTRGGAATGGGATCTGGCAACCCAGAGATGAGGGCTTGGAACCAGATCTGAAGGCAGGAGAGCAAGGATTGAAGAACAGCTCTGGTGTTGATGAAGATYGAGGGGGAATTACTGCCAAGAACAAAATTCAGCTGCACTCGGGAGAGGATGAGAAACCTGAAAATGGGGCTTGGCCTGGAGGGAAGGACAATCACCCCACTGGAGAATGGCAGCTTCCATCATCATGGGGGAGGGAATAACAACGTGTGGGCCATTTACTGGGCATTAATCAAAGTAAGTCTAAGAGCTTGATAACTGTGAATAGGATTTTTTTTCTATTATATAATGTAATTTTATATAATAGATTGTGTTACATAAATTTTCAATATTAGACAAAAAGTGGGGCTTCATGGCTGTGCTTTGAGTCTYTGCCCTTTGTTTTCAGCCACAGGACACCAATTTTGTAACTGGCACACCCAGGGCTGGATGCTTGAAAGGTCTTCCAGTGACAATCTTGYAGTTCTTACTTTCCATATTTGAGGATGTAGTGGGCAGTCAGAATGTCAGGAGAATTGTAAACCATTTCTATTTATCTTTATAAAAATAGTTCTGGAGGATTTATGGGGCTGCTTGTATGACCAAGATTAAATCTCTTGCTAAGGATTTCGTTCCTGCTTTGCTAGATCTGAAGAATGGATCCTGGGTGATAGAAAATGAGAGGAGATAGGAAAGGGAATTCAATTCCAAAGCAATTCAATTTGCCTTTTGTTTTTCCCCTCTCTCCCTGCCCTGGGTCTCTCAGCAGCTTTGGTTATTTCCAAATGTAAATTGTCAGTCTCATCAAGGATTTCTGCCCAGGCAGAGATGGGGAAAAGCCTTGCCTGGGGAAAAGTCACTTTATTTCCCTTTGSACATYTGTTTCCCAGGGGTTGTTGGGTTCTTTTAGGCTGGATAAAAAGGACAGTGGGGTTTGGCTGCCTCACCCCAGGCTGCCCCTTTTCCTCAGGGCTCTGTGCCCTGCTTCCCTGCACAGCGAGTGGGGCTGGGTGTCCGTGGTCTTCCCCTTAACCAGCAGAGAGGGAATTAAGGAAAAAAGCTCTGTTGTGGAATTAAAAAATATTGCTCTGGTACTATCAGACTTGCTATGATTTTTCACAGGCACAAAGTGCTCAAATTCACAAAGATTTTTATTTTCRCAATATTCTTAAGGAGGAAAAAATCCTGGCATTTTCTCTTCCCTCTGTGTATCTATTTTCTCCTTTTTCTGCTCCCTCGTTTCTTCACTTCCAGTCTTCTTCCCCCGGTTTTGCTCTTGATAGATTTATTCCAGTGTTCATTCATTCATTTATGACTTTTAAGTCATAAATCCCAGTGGATTTGCCTGGTTCCTGATGCTTTCATGCTCCTCACCCATTGTGCCTTGGCAAACACAGCAGCTGATTGTTCTTGCCTACATCTGTGCCTTTTATAATTATATATATATATAGGTGATACATAAAAAACAGATGTCATCCAGACTTCATAAGGATAAAAGTTAACTTGAAAAGTTGTTTGGATCTTAAAGTTTAATTGCTGTAACAACTGCAAAACCCACTGCAAACCCTTGTAATTTTACAATTAAAAATTAGCACTTGCAAGAAGAACATAATGAAAATAATTAAAACATAAAATTAAGCGCCCCTGAGGCTTTGTTATTTTGTGCCTAGCTAGGCTGAGCTTGTCATAACATCTAAGACAGCTTTTGATTTCTAATGCTGAATAGAAATTCAGGTATTTGCATGGCCATTATTTCTCATACGGTGYCTTTTGTATATGGTTTGCTGTTACATAAATTGGTATAAAAACCTGATAGTGCAAGAGGTGAGTAATTAAAAGCCCAGATCTACAATTTTCTTACTCACAGAAAGTTTACCAGAGGCAGCATCAGTGTTTCAGGTCAGTCACCTGCACCAGCAGCACATTTGRAGAGCTGAGGGTGCCCTGAGCTGAGCCCTTCTGTGTCTCAGTACAGGGAGATGGCCACACTCCGAAGGAGTTGGCTGGGAAAAAGCAGCATGAAATAACTTCTTCCCTATTTTTAGGTGAATGTTTCCCCCMGTGGGCCATATCCAGCATGATTTGRGGAAAAACTTAAAATTGGAGCAGAGCCTTGTGGTAGCAGCCACGCTTGTCACAGCAGTTTGTGATGTGATGTGAGAACAGGAGGGTCAGCGATCCCTCACCTCTCAGGGCTTCTCCAAGCAAATCTCRTGTGTAAAACCTGTCTCTTTCTGGGCAGAAACACTTCCTGCTGTGGGCTCACCCTGCCTTTGAGAGGCTCTGGAGGAGCAGGGATCCTGCCTTGCTCACACTCTGCTATCRCGTTTTTCCCCTTGTGGATCAGCCGGTGAGATGAAAACCCGAGTTCCTAGAGGGGAGTAAAAACAGCAAACCCCTGAGAGGGCTGGGAGGGGGTTCGAGGCAATGTGATGCTTTTGGTGGAAGATCACATGAAATCCATTTCTTTTTGATGTTAATTTATCTTTGGCTGTCTYGTTATGGTGGATGTTGAGCTGGGTCAAAAGCCCGAAATTCCARCATTTGGACCCAATGGAGTGGTGAAGATTTCTATCAAATTAAAGTCCTTGTTCTTTCTCTTTGCTTATTGCTCCTTGATGTCTCTCCAAGAAGCTCTACACACTTGAGGCACATCAAAAACACAYGTTTGAGTTGTGTGCACCGTGGGTCAGGTCTTGTTCAGTTTGCTCTCAATCTTTTCTCTCCCTGCACAGAGAGCCCTCTAAGGAATGTTCATATTGTCTAACTTGGCATTAAAATAAACACTTCAGCTTCATTACCTTCTCACAATTGATTTAAATACTTGAAGTGACTGATAAATTCTATATTATGTCCAGTTGCATGAAAGMTTTACTGAAATTCTTATCTAAGTGGAGTTTAGATTGATGGCATTCAAGTAAAGCCACTTATTGTTCAAGAAATGGTGTTTTAYGCAAAACATTCATGTGAAAAGGAATTGATATCTTCAGAGGATCCAGCACCTTTGGCTGGCTGCCCTGAGTTGCTGTGCATATGGTAAAAAGAAGATTATTTGTATTTTTAGRTAGCAGCCTAGATCAGGAGCATGGACAGGATGAGGGGGATGTGGGGTTTTGTGTGCTGGGCAGAGAAGCCTTGCAGGACTCTCATCAATGGTTGAACCCCCAAACCTATTGTCATTGATCCATCAATGGTTGGACCCCCAAACGCTGATTGTCATTGATCAATCAATGATTGGATCCCCAAACCCTGATTGTCACTGATCCATCAATGGTTGGATCCCCAAACCCTGATTGTCATTGATCCATCAATGGCTGGACCCCCAAACCCTGATTGTCATTGATCAATCAATGGTTGAACCCCCAAACCCTGATTGTCACTGATCCATCAATGGTTGGATCCCCAAACCCTGATTGTCATTGATCCAGCAATGGTTGGACCCCCAAACCCTGATTGTCATTGATCCATCAATGGTTGGACCCCCAAACCCTGAGCTAAAGACATCGTGTGGAGGCTCAAATGATTGCTCTGGTGCGCTTTGTGCTGGATTTTGTGTCTTGTGTTAAACTCTTCAGATGTGCAGGTATCAGCTGAGGTGATCTGAGCTCTGGAGACATCCCAGAGCTGCCTGGACACAGCCCCGTGCCCTGTGCTCTGGGATGGCTCTGCTGGAGCAGGGAGGTGGCACCAGCTGGGCCCTGTGGTCCCTTCCAGCCTGACCCATCATCCCCTGACACTGATCCTGTTGCTTTCCTGCCTGCAGGGATGGGTGGTGGCAGTTCCTGCAGGGGTGGGTGGTGGCAGTCCCTGCAGGGGTGGGTGGGGACAGTTCCTGCAGGGGTGGGTGGGGACAGTTCCTGCAGGGCTGGGTGGTGGCAGTCCCTGCAGGGGTGGGTGGTGGCAGTTCCTGGGTGGGTGGTGGCAGTCCCTGCAGGGGTGGGTGGTGACAGTCCCTGCAGGGGTGGGGACAGTCCCTGCAGGGGTGGGTGGTGGCAGTTCCTGCAGGGGTGGATGGTGACAGTCCCTGCAGGGGTGGTGGCAGTTCCTGCAGGGGTGGGTGGTGACATTTCCTGCAGGGTATCTGTGGCCAGCAGCCCCTCCGGTGAGCCCCACCATGGACACTGCCACAGTCACTTCCTCCTGCTCTCCTTGGCCGGTCCTGGTGCTCAGGCAGACCTGTCCCATCTGGTGCTGGGGCCCAGGGGAGGAGGGTGCTGCAAAGATTGTCTGAAATGGGATTGGTTTCTGTCCACGTCCACGAGGAGGTTCATTCTCTGTACGGAGCTGTGGGTGTTGTGGGTGCTCACATCCTCCTCTGTGCTGGTGGTGGATGTGCAGTAACCCTGCTGGAGCTCCATCCCAAATCCAGGAAGGTGCAGGACCTGCCTCAACCAACTGGGGAAGAGCCAAGCCAAGCCCTAGGAATGGAGGTGTGATCTTGATAATCCCAATTTGGGTGATAGGAAAGGGGCACCTTCAGAGCTGTTGGTGGAAKTTGAATTGAATTGAATTTGAATTTCCAATTGAATTGGGRATGTCCCAGGCYAGGGRCTTKGAGSACCCTGGGACARTGGAAGGTGTCCYTGCCCATGRCAGGGGTGAGGCTGGAGGGGCTTTGAGGTCTCTTCCCACCCAAACCCCTCTGGAATTCTGTGCTCCCATGAGGCAGTGCCAGCAGGGCTGTCTGGAGCACAGAGCATGCTGTGGGGTGGGACCCTCAGGGTGGGATTTGGATGTGAATCCAAGGTAAAACACCTACCCAGGCATGTGTGCTGGCTTCTGGTCATAAATGCCAAATTCTGTTGTGATCTCTCTGCTCTATTTTTGTTTTTAGAAACTTGTCAGGTGTTGGGTAAGCGCTGCTGAGTGAAACTTTAAATGGTGTGAGCTCAGATGAAAGGAGAGCAGTCCCCAGCGTGCTGCTGGCACAGGTCTGATCCAGCCTTGGATTAGGGTGTTACCCAGGAATTCACAGGCTGTGAAGTGCAGAGCCTGGGTGGGAGACAAGCAGTGCAGGCTGCTGTCTGTCAGTCTGCCCTCAGCTCCAAATTCTGCACTCAGAGTCTTTGACATCACTTGGGCACACACTGGCAAAGCCAGAATTGGAGACAGGATCAGATCTCACTGGATTTTGATCGCTGCTGTCAGGAAAATTAATCTATAAATATTAGAGGTTTATGTCTAAAATGCAGACAGAAGAATCCTGTAACTTTATTCATGAATAAAGGGAGAGGTCATGGGACATTTCTCATGGAGTCTCTCAAACTGATAGAGGACGCAGCCTTTTTTATCCCAATTTCCTGGCTGTATTTCCCTCTCTCTTTTCCCATTGGCTGAGGGACTGGAGAGGTACAGGCTCCCTGAAACACCTAATGCAACCCCCCTTCTRATGTACATTTCYTTCTTTTAATACACATCTCTGTGTGTCTGCTCTTGTAGTCCATTAACACAGTCTGGGCTCAGTCARTCGGTGGAATTCCCATGGAAATCCTTCCCATTGTTCCTTTCTCTCCCAGTATCGATTTTACCTYAGAGTCACAGTTTGTTTTAAAGACGCTCCCTTCTCATTCCTTTGGCTGCCATGGGTCAGGCAGTTCCAGGTGGGAGCTGATGCAGGTGTGGCTCCCAAACACTGCCAGGAGGCAGCACAATGCAGGTTAATGCAGGTTGATGCAGGTTAATGCAGGTTGATGCAGGTTAATGCAGGTTAATGCAGGTTAGTCAGCACTTACACAATCACTGAAGGGTCTGGGCTGGAGGGACCTTTCCCCTCATCTCATTCCACAGCTGGGCACAGCTTCCACCAGAGCAGTCGCTCAGGTTTCCACTCCTATGGCTCAAACACAGCAGGAGGAACACAGCATCTCGTTTATCGTTGTGTGAGTAGACGATCTGGTCAGGCCCCATACAATCAGAGAATCCTTGTGCAGCCTGAATTGTGGCACACACATTTCCCATGGCTGGGATGCCCTGCTGCCAGGGAATGCACTGGATCAGTGTCAGGGAATGTTTTCTGCTGGGGCCAGGCTGCTCCCCACAGCTGCAGAGTGCTGCAGGCAGTTCTGAGGCTGTTCAAGGATTAAAAATCCTTTTCCAAAGAAAGGGACCAAAGCATGGCTCGMTCAGATTGTTCCAGATCCATTAACTCCAGCCAAGGACTGAGGTGAAGTCCCATTTCCCTGTCCCTGCTCCTGGCTGGAGCTCACAAGGATTGTTCTTTCTGCCAGGGCTCTCTGGGAGCCTCAGACTGCCCCATTTCCACCCAGTCCTTACTTACCTTTTCCAATTCATACCTATTCCTTTTAATGCAATGATGCTTTCCCCCTGCAATAGCCTTTTCTCTGTCCTGGGAAAAGAAATCTGTAAGAATAATGCTGATCTATTTTATGGCATCACAAATMAGTGAGTGAAAATGAAGATGGATCCTTCATATACGTGGAGCTGACACGTTTGAAACATAAAGTTTTGCTGCATTTTGGGACATTGTAGCTGCATTCAACAGCTTATTACCTCGAGGAGTTGAAGTTCRTGGCTCTCCACAACACTTTTTTCAGTCTCTGAAATGCATCAAGGGCACCACAGCGGTGGTTTATTGTGCTGTGCAAAGGGATCGATTTTTATAATGCAGTTACAGCGATTGGGGTGTCTCAAGGCAGCTCTCAGCACTCTATTGCAGTCACACGTTAGAGAGTTTGGCTTTCTGGTGTTTTAAAAAACAACACAGAATAACCCAACCCAACAGAAACAAAAAAACCCCTTACAAAACAATAAAAAAACACCCCAAACCAAACAAAAAACCCCAAACACACCATCCTAGCTGATCAAATCTAGTGGTTTTATAAGGAAAAGGCAGCATAAGAGTTGATTTGTAGAGTTTAATCAGGAATTGGACCAACACTGCAGCTCTTGGTATCCATCAGGTCAAAAACTGGGTCCACTGCTCTTCTTTRTTTTAATAAAGGTTTGGAAAATTTCCTTTGGATCACCCACAGCTGGTTCTGATCTTGTGTTTACTGATGGAGTTGTGTAGTTGTGTGAATTTTGAAAGTATATTTATTTTTAAACCTCAAGAACCTCCWAAATRTCTAGATAATTTTATAAATCCTTGMGGAGTTTTCCTTCATTTCCTTGGTGGTTTTTGTTTCTCATGGCACTTTAAAGCAGAATTTTCTGAATGGGCTTAAAAGTTTTCCAAATCTAGTTAATGAAATCATCACTCAGATCTGAATGTTTCCTAAACAATTGTTTTCATGTACCCATTTTTGCCATGGTAAAAATGTTTCTGGATGTCTGAGAGAGTCCAAACTGCTCCTGGAAATGGTGAGAGATGAATGAATGAATCAATGAATGAATGTGCTGAATTCGCCTGTGTGGAGTTTCTGGCTCTGTCCTGCCTGACCATGAGGAGCTCATGGGATGAGTTGCTTAAAAAGATCTGAGTTTTAAATCAGATGCTGTTGATCATTCCCTGCTGGTCTCTGATGAACAAAGAGAATAATTTCTTTGTGAAATTTGTTTCTGTTTTCTTGGGGCTTTGGTGAGAGCATCAAACCTCCAGAAGGGCTCAGCAAAGTGCTGGAATAGCGACTTGGGATAACTTCCAGAAGGTTTTGGTGTCAAGTTAACGAATATTTGGGCTGGGAAATGGTTGGTAGAGTGTGTCTGGTGATGGGGTGAGGAGGAACGCTGCGGTGCTGCCCTGCTGGTGGGTTTTGCTCTTTTTCTCGTGCCCTGGGACGCTGGAATGCTCCGGGGCCGGCTGGGAATGAGCAGAAGGAGCTGAATGAATGAATGAATCTCTCCCCCGGCTTCCGCCGGCAGGGAYGGGCTGTGATTTTCCTAATAGCGCTGCTATTTATTCCCGCTGCACTCGGCTCCCGTGGCGGAGCAGGAATCCTTTCCGAAGGCAGACATTGCCCTCTCCTGGATCCTGCGCGAACCGTGGGGAGCGCAGCATCCCCAAAATCCATCCTTTGTCCGCCACGGTGATGCTCTGATGCGCCACGCAAATCGAACGGAGCGTGAATGGCGAGAAAGCAGCGTTTTGGGGCGACAAAACCATTCCATTCCGAGTGTTGTCGTAGCAAATCTCCTCAAACACGGRGCCCGTGTGCTGACTCACCAGCAGGGTTATTTATAACAGAATGCTGCTCCCAGCAACATTGTTCTGAGCAGGAAACAATCTGTTCATCTGCCTCCCTTCGGCACATGCCTCGTGTGAGAGAATGCTCGGCTGGTGAAAAGTTTCATGGGATCCTTGGCATCGTGGGGCACCCTATAAATACCCTTCAGTTAAACAGAYTGGCCTTTGAAACTTCATATTTGGGTGTTTTGCTGAATATCTGGCTTTCTTTTTTAGAATGACCTTTAGCTGGTGGACTAACATGTTTGCTGTAGGCTGCGTTAAGATCTCTTTCTGTAGGGGAAAAAACCTCTGCTGTAGGTAAGAGTGGTGTTTAAAAGATGATGACAGTATTCCTTTGAAACATCTATTACTGAAACCTGCCGGGTTGTTCAACTTGAGAAGAGCATGGGCTTGGTGAATAGCCTTCAATCAGCAGCTGAACAAAATAACTGCTTTAACAGCAGCTTTTCATACTGAAAAGAGGGGGGAAATAGCACTTCAGCAGTTCCCTGGCTCTCCGGAGAAGCTGTTTGTTTTGTTCAGATCTCTGGTACCAGGGATAGAAGTTTGCTCTGATGCAGTGGGATTTTGCTGGGTTGCTCCATTCTGATTTGAAAATATCTGACATTTTCATACTCTCTTAAGCAGTGCAAAATAAGTACTTGTAAAACCCTCCACAGGCGATTTGGGACGGGAGTTGCTTCTTTTGGAACAAAATGCTTCACATCTGATCCTGTTCCAAGCAGCAGGAGAAGGGAGAGTGGGAGCAGAGTGGAAGGAAAAAACCCTCCACAGCCACGTTTCTGATTCTGATCACCACACTGAGGACACAGGGAGACAGGCTTTGTATTGGACATCTCTAAGCTGGTTTTTTGGTTTTTTTTCAGAAAGGCAAACACAAAACCAAACCAACCCAAAGCTGAACTCACCAAACCTTCTACTTTTGTATCCAGACATATTTTATGTGTTCATTTGCTGCAGCTCTCTCTCCTTGCACCATCCATCTGCAGGGACTGCCCTTCTCAGAAGCAGTGGTTTTGGCCAGCCAGTTGCAGTACCATTGTGAATTTCTCCATCTCTAGACAATTTGTTCACCTCTTAATCTTGRAGGTTTCGTAGTTTTATGTACAGCAATTCTTTCCAAAATGGARTCATAGATTTTTATTAACCTCTTGTAGCAAGGATCATGATGAATGGATGCTCCTGCATTATATGAGCTGAGTTATTGCCACTGAAATCTTTGAAACCTTGCCCTAAGTTCTAACTTATCTAATAAATTAGCTGAACACTTAAGGTTTAGACAGACACACATTATTTTTATTTAGGAGCGGATTTTTAAATTGCATTTTTGCCATTTACAGGTGTTACTTAATCTAGAAAATGGTCTCAAAAAAAGTCATAACAGGTTCCACTTTTTGCTAATTTGTTTATTGAAATGCTTTGTAACCCTCTGCAGGGAAATTCTGTGTTGCCATCAGCTTTTTTAATCAGTCTGGGCTGTGATATTTCAGGGCAGAAAATACTTGAAAGAAYGATCAGCTCCTGCCTGAGGCTTGCTGCTTCTCATCCTTTTATGTTTGTTTTAAAATTCCCATTTTATTCTTTTTGGGTTTTCACCTTTCCTGCCTCCATGACAGGATAGAGGTTGATCCTAAGCCAGCTCTGGTGCTAATTGTATTCCTACAATAAAGTTTCCAGGCAGTGGCTGGTTGAAGAGTGATGAAAAATAGTGAAAACTCTCCCGTTTTATCTGAAGTCATCCAAATGCACATCAGAAGATGTGGCCTTGAGGAAGGAAAGCCACATCTCATTAACGAGGAGTGCTGAGTATGTTTGTTGTTGTTTGTTTTGGTTTTGGTTTGTTTTGGGCTTTTTTTTTTTTGTTTGTTTGTTTGTTTTCTCCATTATTTCTAGGCATCATCAGACTTAGCACAAAGAAGAAAAACTATCACTAGAAATAGATTTTGCATGAGGCCAAGAGGTCACATGTCCACAAACCCACTGGATAGTACATCACAATTGTATGAGTATTGTCACAAAACTACTGCTGCCCTGCTATGTTTGCAGTTAGATKTTAATTTTGATTGCATTTTAACTTAGACTAAAATTAGCATTTTTCTGGAGCAAGTGTGGAAAGAAATATTCTAGTTTATTATTTAGCAAATTGGAAGCCAATTAACAATTTTTCCAGCAAGAAAGCTATTCCTTGAATTGATTTTTGCAAAGATTTTTGCTGTTCTGCTCTGTCTGGCACAGCTGGCATTGACAGGGCTGTTTTTCTGAAGTTCAGCTGAAATGCCCCAGAGCATTTCAGATTTCCCCTCTGCACCTCTGGGTGCCTGCAGTGCCTCTGTGCTGTGTGTGCATGGGATGTGACTGAGGGATGCTCCCAGTGCACTCCTGAGCTCGGCCCGCGTGTTCAACAGAACA
>NW_026623681.1:234589-236872 GCF_030028575.1 Malurus melanocephalus | reverse complement strand
GGATGGATGCTGTGGAATGTTGGGAGCAGGGGATGCTGTGGTTTGTCAGGATCAYTTCTGAGCCCATTTCTGTCCTGGCYGTGTGTTGCCAGTGTTCTGTGGCCCCCTGGCTCTTCCCGAGGCTGAGCTCAGCCCTTCACCTGCTTTGGGAGGCATTAGGGCTGCAATCCATCCCCTGAGAGGAGGAACCTGAGCTTCCCTGGGCCTTGGCAGTGCCCTGGTGCCCTGGCAATGCCCGGCCCAGCGTGGCCAGAGCCAGCCCAGCAGCTGGGGGGTCCCACCCTGGTGGTTCCTGTTACAGCCCCTGGGTGAGCCCTCTTGGACCGTGGCAAGGCAGAGCCCTCGCACTTGGAATCATTCTGCATTTTGTGCAGCCAGAGATGTGTGATTGCAGCCTGGCTGTTCCTGCAGCACACAGATTAAAGTGCAGCCTTGTGTTTTTGCCACTYCATTGTCATGGAATAACAACAGCACTTAGGGAGTTCTGAGAATGATTATTCCACATACACTAATCTTCAGCTTGAATTAATGTCTAAACTCAAACCACCTACATTAATAACTTGCCATCCTTCTATTTTTAGTTCCAAAGCCTCTCTGCCATCCGTGCCTCTAGTTAYACCTTCTGGAGAAGCTCCCCAGACTGGTGATGAAGTGTTCAGCAGACACAGAGAGCAGAGCTGAGCCCCGAGCTGCTGGCAGCTCTGCTGTGCTCTGCTTGCAGGGATGACTCACTGCTGCCATTTCAGCTCCCTGGYTTGCCAAAAGCATCCTTGCCCAAACCCAAGCAGGCAGAACGTTCAGTTGCTTGCTCAGGTTTGATGGCCCTGCCTTTACTTCTCCTTTTGCCCTTTTTTCCCCAAACTGGCCAAGGCTGTACTATTGCTTACATCAGGCTCACATGAGAAAGAGGCCACACAAACTTAAGAGAATGAGAATGGACAACTTTAATCCAGGCCTACTGGTACATTGAGGGCAGACAAAGCCTCCTCCAGAGGCTGTACCCAAAATGGACCCCGAGTCACGAGATCTTCCCCTTTTATCAGTTCTGTCTCATTAACATATTTGGCCTCAATTCCCCAATGATATTTTCAAGTGTTGATGTCAACCACTCCAAACTTGCTCCCCCTCAACTCGCTGTTGCTTACAGATTTTGGGGCTCTGAGGCAGTGAAGTGTCCTTGGATTTCAGGCTCAGAGAGGAATTGTTTTGTCTAAAGATGGGAGAACAGTAGTTTTTTAGTGCAATAATAGAGAAGTACAACAATACAGATGCATGAAAATATAGAAACTAAAAATCCTAAGGCATCAGTACCTTCTCCCAGGGTTTGTTTCAGACAGCCTTCAGCTCCCTTGTTGGACTCCCAGAGGAGAACCTGGTGTGACTTCTGGAGGAGGATGGATTGCTTGTAAATTTAGCCCCAACCCCAGCAAGATTTTTCCCGTGAAAGGCAGAAAACATCTGATCACAGATGACTAAGAAAATCACAGTATCASTGAGGYTGGAAAAAACCTCTAGGATCAAGTCCAGCCATTAATCCCAAAATGCTTTCACTAAGCCAGGCTTTGAGCAGCAAGGCGTTGGACTCTGCCAAACACTCAGGAAAGCTTTTCTTGCCTGCAACAGCATAGGTTGGACTCTGTAGGTTTAGATATTCAGCTGTTTGCTTAAAAAATAAATCTTGCCCTCAYTACCTGTGTCTATTAAACTCCAGACTGGGAGTTGTTCAGATGTGAAGCATTTCTGGTGCCTGAGCTGACCCCATTAGCCTTGGCTGGTGAAACTTTCTCGCTGTGTTTGCTTTAGATGCGGTGTCCCAGTTCGTGTAGCCCCCTCCGAGGAAGGGCACACCGTGCTGGTTTGGAAAAGAATCCCCACCTGCCCTCCTTCACCATTCCTCTCCAGGCACGACCTTCATCCCTCTCACCCTCTGCTGCACAGCTCAGTGGGGCTTTTTGTAGGATTCTCAGCTTGCYGGGCTGCCTCGGGAGCTGCTGCCTTTGTTCTGCCCATGGATYCCTCAGGAAATGCTGATTTTGTCCTATATGAGCAATGCACACATATCTTTGTGATCCCCTCAGCTCTGAAAGAGACTGTCTTGCAGACATTAAAAGTCCTTTGAGTTGAATGTACCCGTCCTAAGTGTGTCAGCTCTCAGTTTGGGCCCATCCAAAGGCGGAGGAATGTGCTTCTCTGGCAAAGCCTGCAGCCTGGAATGCCACAGTTCCACTTGATTTATGAAATATAAGGCTAAATATGAGGAATTAATTTTGTCTGGGTTTTTTT
>NW_026623681.1:232683-233745 GCF_030028575.1 Malurus melanocephalus | reverse complement strand
CACTGGCACGGTGCCCTGTGCCCAGGGGAGCCCCCAAGGCAGTTTTGTCTGGAGCTACATCCCAATAATCTGCTTGGTGAYGTTCCTTTCAGCCTTTTTATTAATAGCCTTCAATCATCCTGCTCCTTTAAGGAATAAAAACATCAAACCTGCCATGAAAAACAATTTTTGGGGTCTTTTCTTGCAGAAGGGCAAGTGTGTGTGGCAAGGCTCTCAAAACAATGKAAGGTTTTAGAGAGAGAATGAGGAGTGATTTACCCTCTCCTGGATCACAGCTACTGAACTGAAAGYGAAGAAGAAAATAGAAAATATTTTTTAGATATTTTAGGAAATGYTGGTTAAGAAAATAGARATATTGTTTYCTTCTAAAGCAGAACAGATCTTTGMAATGCTTTGTCCCAGAACGTGGTYAATACTGAGYCCATTCAGATTTACAATCATGGATGAAAAAATTTACCCAGGCTTATTAACTTCTAGGTTGGTCCTGTGGTTAAGGACTCGCTGAACTGAAAGTTCTTGGACATGGGGAAGTATTCAGATCCTGATTAAATTGTAGAATTGTTCAGTGTGAGTGACCTTGGACAGCATCTTCTCCAGCCTCGTGCTCCRAGKAGGATCAGCTTGGACCTGGAACTGSCCTGGTTTGCTCAGGGTCTGTCCAGGCAGACCTTGAAATCCCCCAAAGTTGAAGGTTTGATAACTGCCTGGGGCTCTGCTCAMGTGCTTGGTCATCCTCAGAGGGCAAAAAAAGGACTTTTTAGTCAGGAATTGCCCATCACAGGTTGGCTTCTGTCCCATTCCCCACTGTCAGTCACCTCCTCTCAGGTGCCCCAAAGCTGCTGCTGCCTCCAACAGCCCCAATTTCCTTCCTTTCTGCCCCATTCCCTGGTGGGGGCTGTGGGGATAACCAGCCTCGCCAAGAGTGGGATCTCCGGAGGAACTGCYGTGTTGTCAAGACTTTTATTCTGATAGCCCATGGCAGAAACAAAGGGCAAGAACTTTGTATTTTCAGTGCTTTTTTTTTCTAATTTCTTGCTTGGATTTCCAAATTCTTGCTTGGCT
>NW_026623681.1:228253-232537 GCF_030028575.1 Malurus melanocephalus | reverse complement strand
TTTTTTTTTTTTGTTGTTGTTTTTGTTTTTGTTTTTTTCTGGTTGGTTGTTGATTTTTAAAAATAATTTTAGATGGTGAAATTAAGAGCTGTTGTGATATTTTCTGTGTGGATTCTCAAAACTGAGGAGTGTCCCCATGGTGTGGTTCAGACTCAGGGTGTTCTCTGGTGATCCACAACACAAATATACAACAATATACAAATTGTTTCATAACCTGCTGCTCTATTTTCAGATACTTGCATGGGAAAGAGATTAATTGTTTTAGACAATCTGCTGTTCAAGAAACTTATGGTTGGAATTCATTATACCATTTCTGTGGTTTCTACTCCTATAAATTGCAGATTCTGTAGGAAATTTGCTTTGAAAGTGTWTTTATTTTGAATTTCATGATGAACAGAATAAACATCACAGTAATGTATTCTGTGTTATTAATTATGCCCTAAAAAAGTTCTGATGTTACACTAAACTCAAAATTTGGCTTGTGCTTCACATTTATTTTCCAAAATAACTTATTAATATCATCATAAAGAATCAATCAGTAAAATTCATGGAATCCCAGAGTGGTTTGGGTTGGAAGGAATCTCAGGGATCCTTTAGTGCCCCCCTTGGATACCTCCCACAATCCCAGGGTGCTCCAAGCCCCGTCCAGCCTGGCCTTGGACATTCATAACAACAAAATCACATTTTTCCTGTGGGRTAAATACTGATGGCACATTTCTCTCTGTCCTTCTGGTTCAGTGCTGTGTCTCTGATCCTGGCTTGAGGATTCAAAGCAGGTCCTTCTTCAAACAATTGAATTGTCCTTCCCTTTTCCTTTAAAGGACACACRACCCATAAGGATGCACAGTCACAGCTCCCAAGATCTTTGCTGCTYGTTGGGGTTTGGTTTGGTTTTTCTCTCTTGCTGCAGTGGACACAGTTAACCCTGCAGACARTCCTGCCCCTCGGGCTGCTCTCCTTGTCCCCAGCCAAGGAAATTGTATTYCAGCACTGCTTCCCAGCTGCCACASTGCCCTGGGAGCCTCAGCAGTGTGAATTCATCCCGTGCCCTCGGTCCCTAAACCAGCAGTGTGAACACTTGCCCATGTCTGGCAGACTGTCTGGAGCTCAGCCCCCGACAGCATCCATCACCTCCCCTGCCTGGGCTGGGGCTGCAGCCCGCATTTGGGAATGTGAACCTATTGCTTGGACAAAAAATGGGGCTCCTCTGCTGTAGCTGAGTGTGGCTGACATTTTACTTGTAATGAAAGTGGGGAGAAAAAACTAATCTTTGGGCATGTTTTTGATATCTGGAAATGTTCAAGGCCAGGCTGGAAGGGGCCTGAGCAACCTGATCTTGTGGGTGGCATCCCTGCCCGTGGTGGGGGCTTGAACTGGGTGAGCTTTAAGGTCCCTTCTAACCCAAACTATTCTGTGATTCTTTGACTTTTTAAAATCCAGTCTGACTAATTAGCAACCACAGGAGGTGCAGCATTTTGCTCTTCTGTCACTTGTCCTGTTGGTAGCTGCTGTCTGTGGAGAATTGAAATGGGATAAACACAYGGGATTGCTCCTGTATTAATTATTCTGACATGGTATCAGAATTTCTGGCATTGTTTCAAGCCATTTCTGCATAATAAATAATAATAASAAYAAAAAGTTCCATGGCTCGTCCCTGCAAACCTTCCAAGATGTTGCCCTTGGTTGAACCACTCAATATCTCAAATTTCAACTTGAAATGGGCAGGTCTGCTGCAGCTGTCCCATTTCTGGGCATTTAACAGCAGAGGCTTGCTAGGAGCTGCCCGATTTGCTTGTGTTMGTCTGAAAGGTCATTTAAATTGCTTAAATATGCTTTTAATATTTATAACCAAAGAGGGCTCTGCAACGATGAATAAAAAAGAGATGCAGTAGATGATGCCTTAAAAAAAAACCCAAAAAAATGTTTTAGCTTTTTAGGGATTTTAGAGGTTTTTAGGATTCTTCTGGCAGAGCCCAACTCGAAGGCCCTGCATTTCCAATGTCACTGGTGCCCGGAGTGGCTGCTGTCCATGAGGGCTGGAGCAGGGCAGGTTTCCACAAGGCTCCGGGATGTGGGGCAGGTTTCCAGAAGGTTCTGGGATGTGGCGCAGACTCCCAGAAGGCTCCAGGATGTGGGGCTGGCTTTAGAAGGCTCTGAGATGTGGAGCAGGTTTCCAGAAGGCTCCGGGATGTGAGGCAGGTTTCTAGAAGGCTCCAGGATGAGGGGCAAGTTTCTAGAGGGCTCTGGGATGAGGGGCAGGTTTTCAGAGGGCTCTGGGATGTGGGGCAGACTCCCAGAAGGCTCCAGGATGTGGGGCTGGCTTTAGAAGGCTCTGAGATGTGGAGCAGGTTTCCAGAAGGCTCCGGGATGTGAGGCAGGTTTCTAGAAGGCTCCAGGATGAGGGGCAAGTTTCTAGAGGGCTCTGGGATGAGGGGCAGGTTTTCAGAAGGTTCTGGGATGTGGGGCAGGTTTCCAGAAGGTTCCAGGACGCGGGGCTGGCTGGGTGCTCCCGGGAGCAGCCACTGTGGAGCCGCTGCCAAGGCACAGCTGCTGGCAGCAGAAGGAGCTGTCAGAGGGCACTCGAGGGGCTCTTTGTGTCTCAGAGAGCTGTCGTGTGGTGCCTGTGAGGAACAGACACCGCTGTGTGCTGAGGGCTCAGTGCCACCGCTGCCGCGCGCACAACGGGCGCCTTTGTCGGGGCCTGGAGAGGACGGAGACGCGGYTTTTCATCAAACACACCAAAATAATCTGCCTGGACACACTGGGGCTGTTCAGCCTGGAKRAAAGGGGGATCAGGGGGACCTTGTGGTGCTCCACAACTCCCTGACAGGAGTGGGCAGCTGGGTGGGGTCGGGCTCTGCTCCCAGGGAACAACAGGACAAGAGCGAACGGCCTCAAGTGGCACCARTGGCAGTTCAGATTGGGTATCAGGAAATATTTCTTCACAGAAAGAGGAGTTAAACTTTGGAACAAAGGGCAGTGGGAGAATTCCCAGCCTTGGAAGTGCTCTAGAAATGAGTGAAGGGGACGTGGCTCAGTGGGAATGGGGGTGTTTGGTCAGAGRCTGGGCTTGGTCCTGGAAGTTTTCTTCAACCTTCCTGAGTCTATATGAGAAGTTCCAGAGAACCAGCACTGACATCTACATKCTGGGTTTAGAACTCAACTTACTATAAAACTTACATTAAAATGATTATTGAACTAAAGATTTGTGGTGGAAAGAATGAAATGTATTTTGGGTGGTGCTGGTAGTTGGGGTGGTTGCCTGAAGACTTTATCCCAATCATAACTTGCACTATAAAAATCAACAAAAATTGGGGAAGAGCAAGAGGGTTGGCAAAARGAATCCTCCACCAGAGTGGGAAAACCCAGAATATTCCAATAGTTACYACTGTCCACTGTTCTGGATAATTTGACCCAATTTGGAGCCAAAAGGGTGTTAGTGAATTTAAATAAATACTAAAAAAATGTATTAGTGAGTACTGGAGAAATGCTYGTGGAAAGAAACTTAGAGAGCTGATTGCCTTTAGATTTGGGCTTCTGTGTTAAGCGCTGGCTGTAGCTGTGTCCCCACTCCCTCTGGAAATACAGAATTATTTGTGAGTGAGGGTGGTTCTGTGTGAACCAGAAGAGCCAAACTGGAGGAAAGTGTTTTGCTGCGTGCTGCGGGGTGTGGGGCTGGCTCTGGGGGAAGGACGGGCTTTGGATGGATGTCTCAGGGCTGTGGGTTTGTTGTRGCAGCTCTGAGCAGCACGTGCTCAGGCACACGGGGTTTGGATGCTCATGTTGAGCTGACTCATCTCAAACCACTCTGGCTGCAGGAGAACACAGGGAATGAGAGCATACACTGAATATTGGTGCTTTTGAAGGTTTTGGGCAACACAAGTGSGAGGTTTTTCAACTTCCACTGTCTTAAAACTGTCAGAAAGCTCCTGTCTGAAATTTGCCATAATTCTGCAGGTTCGACTGTGAAATGTCTGTCCCCTGCTTCTTCTGCGGGTAACAGATAAGGGCAATATCCCAGATGCTTTTCCATGTGCAGCTGCTTCAGGGGTTTTCTTGCCCATCCCACAGTTTCCACGTGCATGTCATGTATAGATTGACAGGGCTTTTTCTCCCAGGAATCCCCTTTGGATGTCCACTTGCTCTCTTTAATGAGTTCCAACTTCAGCTGCAACCTCACTCTGAGCCGTTCTCTTCCTGCRTTTCCTCAGTGCTGAAATTCATTCCTCATTGCCCAGAGGAGCTGGGGCTGCCCCTGGATCCCTGGAAGTGTCCAAGGCCAGG
>NW_026623681.1:225474-227538 GCF_030028575.1 Malurus melanocephalus | reverse complement strand
TTCCAAGGGTAACAAGGCCCTTGTTTTATAAGGTTTTCTTTATCCTTGTCACTCCTCCTGGTTCTCCTCAGCCTGGACACGGTGGCAGGCTCTGAGCAGCAGCACTGGGCTCATTTTAACATTGATTAAAAGAGGGAGGGTAACAGAAACAAACCCCAAACCTTACAGCCCAGCTCTGTATGCTCTGCCTTGCCAGTTCCAGGTGCAGGCAGATTCCTGGAGTTTCACATTTCCAGGGAGGGGAATTGCCCCAGCTGTGCCTCAAGACCTCAGCTGGGGTTTCTTTCTCTCATCCTCAGGTTCTCCTATGAGCTTGTAGGGAATTTAAATTCTGTGGAAATGTGAATCCCTGCTCCAAGAATGTAATTTAAATTCTGTGTAAATGCGAATTTCCTGTTCCAGCCAGCAGTCTATCCATGGAATATCCAGCTAGGGTTTGGTTTGTGTTTACCCCAGGGAGAGAGGTGCCACTGGTGTCTGTATTAACATATTGACAGATTTATTGACATCGATTGTCTTCAGTCTTGCCTGTTTAATTAATATCATTGATCTGCTGAACATCTAGCTAATAATTCTGGGGTGAATATTCCAGCTAGGCTTGTTACTAAAATGGAGTTTCAGCCTCTTATTGTGGAATCTGCCATGAGTCTGGTTGCCAAAATAATTTAATGATCGTTAATTTGTAGCTTTTCCTTCATCTAAAATGCTTAAACTGAATTTTTATTGCAACAATTAAGGACAAAATAYTTAAAATGCCTTCACAGAAAATAAATTCAAAGGAATAACCATAAAATCCCAGCTTATTTTTATGTAGAAAAGATGAAGCAAATAAATTTAATGTCGRTGTGTTATATAARACCCATTGAATAGCAGCTGCAGTCRGAGTTTAAAGCCAGGAATAAAACACATGAATAATATGCACAATGGGTGTAGGAAACACTTCTGAGCTTCTTTTTCTCCATTTGTAGTCCAGTTGACTGCTTTTCTGGCTTAGCTAATTGTTGAGTAAATTACTTTGTAATTTAAGGACCTGGGTCCTGTCCTGTCCTGTCCTGTCCTGTCCTGTCCTGTCCTGTCCTGTCCTGTCCTGTCCTCTCCTCTCCTCTCCTCTCCTCTCCTCTCCTCTCCTCTCCTCAGTTCACTTCTGGACATGTGGTCCAAAGGCTGTGGAAGAGTTTTGAGAATATTGAAAATAATATTGATATTTGATAATACTCAAAATTCAACGAATTTTGCGTATAAAATAGGGTAAACCCARCATTAATCTCCCATTCTATGTACTGGGAGCCATCAAATCTGCAGTATGGCACAGAGTGCTCCTTTGTGGCATTTTAATGATTTAATTTTGCAGAGTAATTTTTCTTCACTAATTTGTCACAGAAATACTTTCAGTGAGGTATTCCCTAACTACCAAATATCACTACTCCAAAGTTTGGATTTTTCTGCCAGCCACTATGGAGTTTCTGGTAATTAAATAACATTCAAATTGTGTTAAACTGTAGATACCAAAACCTGCTAAAAACCCCAAACCACAAAGCTGCGAGGGGTGAAATGGGCATCACTGGGAGGACTGGGCTGCAGGGGTGRGTGCTGGGGCTGGGTTTGTGTTTCATGGGCCACCTGCACATTTGAAAACCCTCCAGCCAAGAGGGTGATTAATATTTAAAATAGGAGTTTTACCTGAATTAGCTGATTTAGGATGTCTCACATCCTAAAGACCAAGGAGAGCCRTGCCTGTGCTCAGGGTACAAACATCTCGTATTTGGAGACAAAAGCATTTCTGGTAGCCGATTTGAGAATATCTAGATCAGAATTCCTTCAGCAAAAATTGGTGCCAGTGCAGGGTTACAAACCTGGAAACCAATTTTCCAATCGATTGGATCCATTGCCAAGACCACCATGACAGCATTTCTGTAGATTCCACTTCTAAAAAAAATGTTCTAATGGAAAATATGTAGGCTCAGGTAGTCACTAAGGTTCCTTAGGTTTTTGTAGGTTTTAACACATCCTTTTCTACATGGCTTTTTTCCTGAAACATCACAGTTTGCTGTGAGTGGACAGGAG
>NW_026623681.1:220145-224904 GCF_030028575.1 Malurus melanocephalus | reverse complement strand
TTCTGTCCAGCCTCGGTTTAAGGTTTAGGTGAGCTGGATTTAGGTGCCACCTCCAGCTTGTTCTTGGGCTCCATTCTGTGTTTCCTGAGCTGGGGGTGCTGGCACTGGGTCAGGAGTGAAGCTGAGCTTTCTCACTGGGGTTAGGGCAGTGCTTTGGGTGTTCCTACTCTGCCAGGGTTGGATCTGAGTGCAGGATACTCCCAATTCCCTTKTTTTTTTCCACAGCACAGCAGTTCTTTTGCACTTCACAGAATCCTGGAATGGGTTGGGTTGGAAGGGACCTTAAAGCCCATCCAGCCCYACCCGTGCCATGGGCAGAGACACCTCCCACTGTCCCAGGTGYTCCCAGCCCCARTRTCCARCCTGAYTTGSRAYAACTCATTGTGTTCTCTSCAGGGAGAGGAATGGAATCGTACAATTGAAATGCAAATGCATCGAAAGTCTRTGTGTGCCCAGGAAAAATCAKGTGTTYRCAAACCTCTGCTTTTCWTTGTGAGCAAACAGACAACATCCTTGGASAGTATAAYMAAGGGAAAAAACRCAGTGAATGACATTTCTTGTTTGYAGTCCCTTGTGGGTGTCCTGAGGGCCTCGAGGCTTTAATACTTTAACTTAAAATGTACCAATTTATTAATTGAGAGTTGAGGTGACTTCAAAGTGATGATCCCTTCTCCAGAGTGCAGTGCCAAGGRGCACGAGGAGCTTGGATTACAAGGAACAGGGCAAAAGTGGCACAATCCAGRGAATCCCGAAGTGGACAGAGAATGAGGGTCTTGAGAGCTGTCACTTGAAATCTTAACTGAGACATTTTTTAAGGTGATCAATGTAATAAACAAAGCATTTTAACATTTTCAGGGGAAGTTTTTTTAAGAGCTGACTGAAGGCGGCAAAATTATTTGATTTTGGATCAGGAAGATTTTATTTTTTAAAGGTTTCCTTTTAAAAGCCTTTGTTTGCATAGTGGGAAGATATATAAATACTTGTTTAGAAACTTGTTTTAGCAGAGTTCCTAAGTGCAGCTTAAAAGGAAGCAGTTTATTACTTGGGGCTCGAGTTGTTTAGCWGAAAACAAAGGATGTTTCAATAGTAATGTCAGGGTACAAACTGAAAAAGGATTCACTGTGTGATAACACACAGATTTTTCCCCAAGTCTAACTGCTGCCAGTATTGTTTTATAGTTACAAGGGATTTTTTTTTTTTTTTTTGTGGTGAGAGACAGTAAAATTAATTCAGCAGTCACTGAAATGATGTTTAACTGAGGCCTCGTTTTGGTAAAAAATAGATTTAATAACTACTCTGACTATATTAAGGGCAAATGTAAAGTGTGTAAGATACAGGATATAAGAGATAAATGCATTCTCTGTAAAGCTCAGAGCATACAGAGATAAAATTAGGATTGCAGAGGAAATTCAACCCAAGCAAATGTGTATCAACTCATCAGTAACAACCAAACTGAAAATCAGAGGCAGCTTCCAGTGAAAGCTTTGGGGCATCTTGCTAAAATAAGCAGTAGGAAAAAAATGATTCAGAGGCTTCAGACAAAGCTACAAACGTTAATGAAAAATATTTCAAAATGTGATTGAAAATGAAAACATTGTACCCTTACCTGAGACGTTTTTGGCAGTTCTTCTACAACTGTTTGTTTTTCCTTTGAGCTTCAATATTTTATCAGTGCTATGATGGTAAACATTCCACGGCGGGGCACAGATGCCTGCAGGGAGGAGCTGGATCCTTCCCCTCATATTTCAAACATCAGCATCTCTGTTGCAGCCATCAGGGTTCTCTGCTTTARAGACACGTTTTGTACATTAAAAGCACCAGAGAAATGAGCAGGGTATGATGGCATTGGTGGCCCAGCCTCCCCAAGGGGCTCAGGGCCTGGAGCCAGCCTTTCTGAGGAGGGGCCACAGATGGAATTTGGGATGGGATCATGGGTGGGATTTGGGTCCCTGTCCCAGCCCGGCTCCTCAGGAGCTGAGTGGAGCCCCCACAGGCATGGGCCAAGCCCAGGATTTCAGCCATGGACTCCCAGAATGGTCTGGCTTGGAAGGSACAGTAAAGCCCAGCCAGTTCTGATAGCAGGCACAGCTTTCACTGGGCCAGGCTGCTCCGAGACAGGGCTCAGTTTCGGGTGGGAGAGTGAATGAGTGGGGGTTTTTAGCCTGCAATGGATGTTTTCCCTGTAAAAATACTYTGTTACTGTGGACTATGGTTTGGGCTGGAAGGGACCTTAAAGCCTATCCAGCCTCATCTGTGCCATGGGCAGGGACACCTCCCACTGTCCCAGGTGCTCCCTGGCCTGATTTGGGACAACTCATTGTGTTCTCTGCAGGGAGAGGAATGGAATCGTACAATTGAAATGTAAATGCATCAAAAGTCTATGTGTGCCCAGGAAAAATCAGGTGTTCACAAACCTCTGCTTTTTCTTTGTGAGCAAACAGACAACATCCTTGGAAAATGTAAAGCAGGAAAAATGAGGTGAAGTGAATGGCAGATAAAACGTTGTTTGTAGTCCCTTGTGGGTGTCCTGAGGGCCTTGAGGCTTTAATACTTTAATTTAARATGTACCACTTTATTAATTGAGGGTTCAGGTTACTTCAGAGACGTGATCCCTTCTCCAGAGTGCAGTGCCAAGGAGCATGAGGAGCTGGGATAACAAAGAACATGGCAAAAGTGGCACAACCCAGAGATTCCAAAAGGGGACAGAGAATGAGAGTCTTGAGAGCTGCTTGAGAGACATTTTTTARGGTGATCAATTTAATACAAAGCAATTCAGCATTTTCAGTGGAAGTGGAACTCAGCATCCCCATATGGAAGGGCTCATCGAGCCACTTTGGCTTCCTAAACCCAAAATAACAAAGCCTGGGATCTGTCAGGACCAGGCAGGGTAAAGTTTTATTTTGGGGTGAGTGAAGCGGGAGTAGGGAGGAGGAGCTGAGCGTTTATGTGGTGTTAGAGCAGATGGTCTGAGACTCCTGGGCAGGGGCAGGGATGTGTCCCTCATCCCCTGGGACCTTGCCCAGAGCTCCAAACACAAACTGCCTTTGCTCTGGTTTTCTGGAATGGATCAATGGTGAAGCCACTTCATTCTGCAGAGACCAGGCTAATAATAYCCAGCAGAATACAATAAGTGGCGACAAAAGGCTTTGCTTAATAATTTATCTCCAAACTTCCAAGATAAATGTAGCCCTTCATTCCAAATAAACGATAGGCCATGTTTGATATTGCTCAGGTCATCTGTTTGTTCCTCCCAGTCAGGGACAGAGCAGGAATCTGAGCAGAGGAATCTGGGTTTTGGGGACAGGGAGTTCTGTGGCTGTGCAGGTCACTGTTGCTGGCAGGCTGTCACTGCTCAGAGTGCTCAGCACAACTGGAYACTCGTTGTGACAGCCTGTCTGTGCTGGAGCCCCTGGGAGCTCTTCCCTGGCGCTCCAAAGGGATCAGAGTCCTTGTCTTTAATACTTTTAGGTTGGACAATGGTTGGGATAATGACTTGGGCATTTTATGTCCAGTTCTTCCCASACAGTGACATCAAGTGACCGTACCAGTGCCTTGCTGAGCTGGCTTTGTAGTGCCGGGAAGGACTCGGCCCTGGTGTCCACACTTCTGCCCTAYTTACTGTATTTTTCTGATAAAGAAAAGGCTTTATTTGAGTTAAAAGCTCAGGCTAACCAGCCAGAGCAGTCACTAATATCTCACTTTGTAGTAGCCCATCAATTACAAAATGTTTGAGTTCATTGTGCTGAGGCATGGCCATAAGCAGGCTTTATCCCACACTCACCCATCAGCCCCATTCCCATTGTTCAGAGGAGAACTGAGGGAGACTGAGCTGAAGGTAATGCTGGCTAAACAGCGTTTAGCAGGAATTATGAAAATTTTCCATCATCTTGAGTGAAACTGTAGGKCTCAGGTGAGTTTAGACTGTTGTTCCTTCTGTTGTTTTACCCAGCCACATCAAAGCAAAAACCAGAACTGGACTGAGGGTTYGTCCCAAACACAGAAAACAATGCCATGCACTGTAAAGGCTTTATACTATCCTGTCCTGCTGGATCTGGATTGATTATCACCTTTGTGAATGCCTGAGGAAGTCATTGCTCCCTTTCCCTTCAGCCTGGGCACTGTCAGGCACCTGAAGGAATGGGAATTAAAACCAGGAGAATGGCCCAAGCTACCAAGCCTGAGTATTGCCTTCCTTACACACCACTGGTGATGGAGCTGCTTGACTTTGCAGTGGCTTGGAGAGCYGGTTTATGGGATTCTTTATGGGATGGTGCTGTTTCCTTGGCAGGTATTTATCATTTATGTGATGCATTGATGGCTGCGAGAGGGTTTGAGCTGTGACGTGCGAGTGCAGAACACACGAACACCTCTTGGAATTGCCCWTTTCCAGTGCTCTGGGCTTGGGATCTGCTATAAACAAGGCAGATTTTAAATAATTTCAAAGTTTCCCCAGAAGACAAGTTACCTTTGGGCTGTGCAATAGGAAAAACCACTCATCCAAATCTGTGTTTCTCTGAATGATCTTAATTTGTGAAAAGATAATTAAACTCTCAAAGCTGGCAGAGCCCTGTGACCATGTATGCTAGTTTGAGAAACAAATCAGTGGRAGAATTRCCCCCATGTGAATATATGTTGGAAGAGAGTCTAAGCTAGAACTACCATTTAGTAGGAAAAATTTAAATACAGGCAATGATTACAGAAACAACAGTTTAAACTGACAGAGTCAGAATACAACCTGACACCCTGTTGGGCAGGGTGG
>NW_026623681.1:186426-219742 GCF_030028575.1 Malurus melanocephalus | reverse complement strand
TCAATGTTCAATGTTCAATGGTGCTGCAGCCCCGTTGCAGTGATGATGTGCTCTCGTCCAAGCGCTGATCCTGCAGACAGGTCGAGTCCATCTCTGCAGGTCCAGGGGTGGTTCTGGAGCTCCTCTCCTCTGGGAATCCAGTGGGAGAAGTGTCCCAGTGTCCCAGAGCCTCAGTTTCCGTGTCAGTAGGGATGTCCAGTTCCTCCTGTCTGGGTGGGGCATCTCCCAATGGGATGATAGAATTCCATGGGTCATTCCCAGAGCCCTGGATGGCCCATGAGCAGAGATGGCCCCTGAGGGTGTTATTAGGGCTGGGTCATGCTGAGGATAAAGAGCTCTGCCCCACCTGGTCTAACAGCTCATGGAGATGGTGACAGAACACAGACTGCTTTGGGTACACCTTCCATGGAACCRAAGACACTGTGTCAGAGCCTGGCAGGGTGGCACATCTGTGCTCAGGGTGCAGGTATGCTCCGAATGGAGGTGGGAGCTTAGATAGGTTTGTGCCTTTTGCCTTTGGCACCCAGCAGGGAGCTTATCAGGGTGGCCAGCACCCCAGGAGCCAGTCTCCTTTGCAAGTTCTTTTAATAAAAGCCAATTAGGTCTAATATAAACTGAATTATGGTTTATTGGACACAAGAYAATAACAGAATAAGGATTTTGGGGCAAATGATATACTGCACAGAAATAAAATCAAAGGAACTACTGGTAGACTAAGTACAGGAGTTTAAAATACAGAACACAATGAAGGTACCTATGGGTTCMGCCAGGAAAGAAGTAGTACAGCTTAAGATTCTGTGTGTATYTTACCAATCCAATGGATGTGGAAGCACACATCAGAGATCCTTTCCCTCAGTTCCTGGAGAAGGAACTGCAAAGTCTGCATCCAGACTTTGAGGAGAGGCCTTCATGCCCTTCCAATGTGTATSTGAGAGGCTTCTGCCTTTTAGAGATTTTGTGCRTCTTTTATAGAGCAAAAACCAAGCCTTTGGTCACTGTTCATTTTCTTTCATCTCTCTCCMACTGTTCTCCACACCGAGATGTTGATTGCTGGTTGGAGACCCAGACTCTCAGGTGTCAAGGATAACTCTGATGCCTTAGGATTTTTAGTTTCTGTATTCAGAATTTTTCATGTATCTGTATTMTTGTACTTCTCCAGTGCACAGCACTGAGCTCCTGYTCTCCCATCTTTAGACAAAACAATTCCTCTCTGGGCCTGAAATCCAAGGACACTTCGCTGCCTCAGAGCCCCAAAATCTGTAACCAATGGAGAATTGGGGGAGCAGCTTGGGGTGGGTGAGGTCATCACCTGAAGGTGTCATTGGAGAATTGGGGCCGATGTGTTCATGAGACAGAACTGATAAAAGGGGAAGATCTCGTGACTCGGGGTCCATTTTGGGTGCAGCCTCAGGAGGAGGCTTTGTCTGCCCTCAATGCACCAGCAGGCCTGGATTAAATCTGTCTGCTTTATTCTCTTCACTTTGTCTGGGCTCTGTTTCAGGTGAGCCTTGTTTTAGGCCTCAGCTCCTGCTGGCCCTTCTGACCCGGTCTGGGCTGTCTCTGGAGGTCCGGCCGGGTTGGAGAGAGGGAGCGGGGGGTCCRTCTGTCACAGGGTAAGGTACACCAGCCCAGCCCTCAGCRTGGCRTGGGGACACCTSSCTCGGGTCCTGACTCCTGYCCTGAGCCCCTGGGGCTTGGAGCTRTAGGAACAWGCTCCCAGAGAWGCTTTTGGGATCCTGCTCTGCAAAGATCCTTGGAATGGCCACGCCAGGCTGGGTTCTGTGGAGCTCACTTTGCCGGGTGGGCCGGCACCACACCCTGGGGAYATTTAGATGGGGTTTTTAAAGGTGAATCCTGCTGGAGCACCTGTTGATGGTGGATCTGAGACCTACAGGCCTGTTATGGGGRAAAATGGGGAATTTTGRGTCCTTTGCTTCCCCRCARGTTTCTCATGTTACTGCCATGGCACTATCACATGGGGACATGACTTGGAGGCTGTGGCTGCTGTGACAGTTCTACAAACTAACANCATGACTTGGAGGCTGTGGCTGCTGTGACAGTTCTACAAACTAACACCCATTTACCTTTGTAAGCCAAAGTGCACCTCTGCTGGGCAGAATCATGGGATCAGGGAGGAGTTTGAGTTGGAAGGGACCTTAAAAACCATTTCTGTGCCACCCCTGCTATGACGGGACACCTTCCACTGTCCCAGGCTGCTCCAAACCCCAAAGTCCAGCCTGGCCTTGGACACTGCCAGGGATCCAGGGGCAGCCACAGCTTCTCTGGGCACCCTGTGCCAGGGCCTCCCCTTCCTCATAGGGAAGAATTCTTTCCCAATATCCCATCTAATCCCACTCCCTGTCCCTTTGAATCCATTCTCCCTTTTTCTGTCCCTCCAGGCCCTTGTAAAGGGTCTCTCTCCATCTTCCTTGCTGGCTCCTTSAGGCACTTGAAGGCTGCAGTGAGGTCGCACCGATTGATTTGCAGGTCAGTTTGGACCAAAGATCTCCTGCCTCACCCTTTGGGGTTTTGTTTTTTTTTTTCAATTTTGCTGCATCTTGGGCAGCTCCTGCTCCCCGTGAGCCTTGGGAGCTGCGTGGATGCATCAGCAGGGTTTGGCTGCCCACTGCCCCCTGTCCCTGTGGAAATGGGATAAATGTCCTCAGAGCTGGTCACTTGACCATGGCAAAGGAGCTGCCCTGGCCAGTGTGCTCTGCTGTGTGTTTAACTCCAGGATGAACAGATGGTCATTGAATTGATTCCTGGAGGAAGGGAGGAGGCTTGGCTTGGGAGTGCCAGGGCTGAGCGCTGAGCATCCAAGCGGGGCAGGGTGCAGGGACAGTGAGGGGAAGGCACATTTTTGTGCTCACKGGGGTTTGTTTGTTTGTTTTTTGTTATTTGTTTGGGGTTTTTTGCACAACATACTACCGTGGACAGGAATAAAATCAAGATGAGGTGACTCATCAGGCCTGCAGAAATGATGATTTCCCTGGAGAGGAGCTCCCGGAGYACAGGCAGGATGGTGCTGAAGCATTTGTACCAGGGGTGGTGCTAAAAAGGGGGGAGATGGGGAGGCAGGAACTCGTGGAGTTGTGAAACTTCTCACTCTGCTGTTGCTACCAAGGATGACAGCTCCTTGCAGGAAAAAGGTAATGCTGGAGTAATARTTCTGTAAATTTTTTTGCAAAGATSAACTTTGGTTAAATCTCTTCCYGCTTAGTAGGATATAACCAGAGATTTAAGCCAGAAGCTGATTGTATAAAATATTCAGCCACTCTCCTCGCTAGATAAACCAGGAAGTTCACAAATCCCCACCCTGCACCAGCTCGCAGGAACATCTCGGTTTGGCTCTTAATTCTGTGGTTTTCCTGRGAGAAATGCTGTACACAGAAGAATATTCTCCTGAGCAAGGGCTTAATCTTGTGTTTAGGTTCCTGTTTCTCYGAGTTGCTGATTAGCTCTGCTGTCTTATCAGTTTATGTCATAGTGTGTGCCTATAAATTGACTTTGCAGGGAAGAGGGAATACGTTCGTCTTCACAGATGCTGCTGTTTCCATGGAGATAAAAGGACCAATGGCCTTTTCTTGATTTGGACTGTACTACAGCGAGCAGGCAGAGATGGTGCATTCGAAAACGCAACATTTGGTGCTTTGATATTGCCGTCCAAATAGCAAATGAGAAAGTATATTGTTTTTTCTCGGTGATGAAGTTGAATAATAAATACAGCTTTGGGACTTTTTCTGGCAACAGAAAGCGAGCCCACCGGGAATGTGAGAGCGGCGTGGCCGGTTCGTGCTCGCTAAACCTCCTCTCTGGGGAAAACCTTTTGGTTTGCAAAATATAACCCTGTAGAGCCTTTGGGTTTATCTGATGCAGTGTTTGATGCTGGTTACATCACCAGCTTACTTATCCGTGATGGTCCACCGTGGCTGAGCCTGAATGAGCGTGCAAAAGCCGTGAATGTGATTTTTTTTTTTTTTTACTTTTTTTTTCCCTTAAGCAAGACATTTTCTACCTCAGATTGCGTGAAAGAAAATATAAAATACCAAACTCACCCCCCATTCAAGGATGGCTTGCAGAAGGTGTTATTTGTGAGTACCTTTTCCTTCTTCATCTGTCGTCACGTCTCTGATATCTGTGTTGAGGATTCCAGAAGTGGGAGTAGTGATCAGTTTATTGTTGGGTAGGTTTCTTTCCACGAACCATTTTTAGGGTGTTACCTTTATTTGGCAGATGAATGCTCTGTTTGTTAAACATGTTTAGATGATGATGATGATGATGATGATGATGATGATGATGATGGTGATGATGGCTGTGTTTGTGCATGTGGGTATTTAAAAATACGACATGATAAAGTGAGTAGCCTGTGTTTAGCAGGGGAAAAAATGAGGAAAGCCTCCACTTTGCACCCAAGCAGTAATGCAGGGTGCTAGGAATTCTGTCTGTGATGAATCAAGGATCTCTCTTCCATTTTGTTTGAATGCTTTGTCATATTAAAGTGCAATGTGTGTTTTCACATAGCAGTGCAAACAGAAGGACGTGCAGAGCACTCTGGAGCAGGGCGATGTTGAGAAGGCAAAGCGCCACTGTGATTTTGTTGTTATGTTCATGCTGATCAATGCCTGAAGGTGCATTAATTGATTATTGCCCCCCAGAGCAGTTTCTGGAGGGCTGTGCTCAGGCACAGGAGCTGATCCTGCCGTGGGCTGGAGGCTGAGCAGCTCCTGGTGGGAGCTGAGCCCACGGCTCAGGGCTCAGGCTCGGCCGCTCTGGGGACGGTGCTGAAGTCCCATCCCATCAGTGCTGTCAGTGCCAGGCAGGGATGGATGGATGGATGGATGGATGGATGGATGGATGGATGGATGGATGGATGGATGGATGGATGGATGGATGGGAACACACTGGTGGTTTGCTCCCAGAACAAGTGGTTTGCTCCAAAAGGGGCACAGACCAGGCAGGACTGGGCTGTTGGGTTTGTCCTCACTCCCAGCCTGGTAATGTCTGTACCTCTGTTTGCAGTTCTGAACCCTGGCTAGCCATCTGCTCCCTTTAGGGTTAAATTTGGGGTTTCCAGCATGAGACACATCCAGCTGTCATCCCAAGCCTTCTCCAGCTGTTCTAGCAGAGCCTCTGAGTGCCTTGCTTGGAGTAAATCTGCTCCATGTTCAGTAGCTCCATCCACACACAGGCAGAGTAAATCCAACCATTCAAGAGCAAACTCCTTGAACAGAACAACAGAAGAATATTGAAATCTGTCTGAAAGTTTTCTTTAGCCTTTTGTGTTGTGCTGAAGGGGTGAACCGTTAAGCTGAAACATTTTAAAACCAAAATAAATGTACAGCCTTCGGAAGGAAGTCGAAATAGGAAAAGTGAACTTGGCAGTCAGGTTGCAGCCTTCCAGGTGTGCATGGATCAGGTGTAATTATCCTGCTGGGTGTCTGTCCATGGGAGAGTCRTTCTGTTTGTGCTGGACTCCATCTTAATTTGGGCCCTGGGATTTGGGGAATCTGYCTCTCTCAGCAGGGAGTGTATTTCGTGCAGCGCTTCTCATGTGGTGTTTGGGGTATTTAATCCCCATGTGTTGCTGTCTTTACTAGTGAGGTTGCAGTTTTGTTTACAGACCCATCTTCGGCAGTATTTTCCTGTTTTATTGCTTACACCTTTGAACTCCTGTGCCCACCTCAGCACTCAGCTGTAGAAAACAAGATATGGACTCTGCCTCCTACCATAATTCTGTGTTTTAACCCCTGTGTAAGAGAGTTGATGCTGGTTGTTGAAAAGAAGAAAATATAAGCTGGGATTTTTTTAAGAACTGACTCTTAAGAACACACATATGTAGAAAATCTTCATGTTCTTTAAAACTAATTGGCTCTCAACACTGAAAATATCTGTTAGACTGTTATACATCAGTTCCTCAATGCATGAATAAGTTTTCATCTCTAAACTTAAATATAAAACTCTGTCAATGTTTTTTTAATATGCTTAATATGTTTTTTTTAATATGCATGCTAAAGATTTCTGCCATTAAAATATATATTTTAACATGAAAATACCTTTTTACATCTTAAAGTGCAGATAGTCTGGTCATGGTTATTCTAAAAAAAGCTGAACAACAGTGTCACACTCCTTGGATTAACGAGAGCATTTTTTCAGCTGCTACACTGAATAGAACATATGTCACTGAGGCATTGTTTTAAGTAACAGGATTTGCCTTGCTGTAAATCTCTCACACTGTATCTGGGTAATTTCATCCTTTGTACTTTGCTGTTTTGCCTCTTTCATCAGCTGCAAATCCAATATGTGTAACTGGCACTGCTCAGATTTGGGTTTACTACAGTTCTTGTCCGGTGAGATTATAAATGTGGCCGTGTTTTGTAATGGGAGTTGTAGTTTCTTGAGGGTTTCTGGGACCTGATTTAATGATGTGGGAAACAAGAAAAGATATGATGGATATATCCATTTTCTGATTTAATCTAAAAGAGATTTTCCTTCTCTCATGCRCAGTTTCATGTCTCTTTGCTCTTAATTTCTGGTTTTGGACTGTGTGGGGGTTTTTCTACAGATTCAGACAGCTCCCAGTAAGCACAACTGGTCCAAGTGCATCTGATGAGTYCTGTGAATTATTTCCCATCACCCTGCGTCACAGATGGGGTTCTAGTAAGAACTGAAAGGAAAGTTTTCTAATTATGAATGTCTACACATTAACAGTCTTAATTAAACCCACCCCAGTTCCAGCTAACCCAGGGCTGGAGGCTTCCTGCAGACGGTGCAGGGCTGCAGAAGGATGCAGCCTGTTTGTGTGGGCTGGTAATGCATTTTCATGAAACCAAAAGAAGTTTGTAATAATTATTTCTAGTTCTCTGTGATGCTAATGAGCACTGTGTCCTAGGATGGGACAGAATAATGGCTGTTCCCTGGTTAGTATGCTGGAACTGTAGAGGCTCCATTCTTCCAGGAGATGAYGATTATTTGCAGGCCCTTTGATGGAAGAGAGGTCAGTGAGAGTGTGCCTGATGATTCCATTGAAAAATCCAGCTGTGGGCACTCGAGTCGGGAACACACAAAGGGGAGGATTATTCTGAACAAGAACTCCCAGTTTGCAACTATGCTGCGCCGTGTACAAGTGCTGCTTTCAAATCATTCTGGTGACAAACACATTTTGTTAATTCTGGAACAAAATCCTGGAGTCTGTGGGGTGGACTGKGTGTGCTGCTGTTTAGAAGTTTTACTAAGCATCCTTGCAGCTAGTGATAATATCTTTCATTTCTGTGGGGAGAAAATTGTGTTCTGGAATGTTTTTAACTGCGTTGTGACTRTTGCATGGAAGAGGAGGCAGGAATGGAAGGGGGGAGATGCCAGCAGAACAGCTCTGCAGCATATGGCTGTGCTGTTTGTGATGTGTGGGTGARTTTTCTGCCTCTCAAACTCCAGACAAAGCAAGACACTGGTGTTCACCTGCCAGGAGCTATCCTGCTGCCTTCCCGGTGTCTGGTGTACAGGAATTGGCGTGCAAAGAGCCATTTTGTGCACAGGGAATGGGWGGAACCCAGGCAGGAGTTGGGGTCTCCTGCGGTGTGTGGGAAGGTTTTATAAAAGCAATAGCAGCATTTGATTTTGTGGGGTTGCCATTCAGCAGTGTGTGTGTCAGGAAATTAATTAATTATAATAACAACACTGAAAAAAAAACCAGTATCATCTGTGTGCCAGCACAGCCTCTCCTTGACGTGCTTGGCTGCAGTGCTGGACATGCAGGGGGGTGAAATGAACAGGAAAAATGAGAAGGGTTTTCAGTGCTGCTTCAAAAGCCAAAATCACACTGCCCTGTGTATTTTGGGTGAAGATCTTTGGTGGCAGAACAGTGGGAATTTGTCCTTGGAAATGAGAATGTGTCATGTGCTCCATCACCTTGAAGTGCCCATGGCCAGCTGCAGTCACACCTGGGCTGGGACAATGGCAGCCGCCACGTGAAGCTTCCTGCTGCTTTCTCTGCTTTCCAAAAAGCTATTCTGGGGGCTGGGTCAGGGTGTTCACTCTTGAAAGCCCTTCTAGCAGGTTAATAAACTTGTYAATTAGCAAGCAGTTAGCTGGAGTTGATGTGAGCCTCTATTATTATGACTTTTACTGTTCATCACCTATTTGGATAGCCATTGTATTTCCAGTGTTCTTCCTCATGRAAGAAATGGTTGGATTATTAAAAAATTACAGACTTTACTAGTTTTTAATGACAGTCTTTTCAAATCTCAGCTGTTGCTGAGATTACTCTCMTAGATAACTCTGGACTGACATGAGAAAGAAAATTTCAGCTTATAGAACAATGTTACTCTTCGACAGAATAAAATACTGGGAAATGCAAATATTCCTTTTAATAGTTCCCACCAAATAAATTATTCTCAGCTGCCTCAGGTGACATGGAGTGAATGGRATGAACCTGTCTGCCCTGCTGCTGTTTCCCAGCTGATTTTGGAAAGGTGGATGCGCAAAGGTGCCCCAGGGGGCTGAGGCAGGACAGCAGCCTGAGCTGGGGTTATTTTCTCCACATTTCCTTGTAACATGCACCTGATGGAAAAGTCTCCTAGAAGGAAGGGCAGAATCCTGGCAGATGTAGGGGAACAGATTGCTATTTCAGACCGGAGGAGGGATGGGGAATGAAGTCCTGGTTCTGGAAGGGTGCAGGGTTCAGAGCAGTGAGCATCCCAGGCAGGCTCCTGCCATCAGCCACACCACRAACTTCAGAAAGGTCCTTCCAGCTGTGCTCCTGCAGCAATTTCCTCCAGTCTGTGTGAGACAACAGTCTCAGGTTTGGAGACTCTTGCAGGAAGAAGCTGTCAGACAGTGATGGTTTCATCATTCTGACCCACTCACAGGTTCAAAATGGAAGAGCAGCAGAATAACCAAGGGTGGGGAGATGTCCCGTGCTCACCACAGCTCCCWGCACATCGTGAAAGCACAGCATAACCTGTTAGAGCAAAAGTAATTAATGGCCTCGTGTTCTGTTCTCCCAGGTTGTTTAAAAACCAATATTGAGAAAATTGACTGCTGAGTTTGGGAGGCTGGTTGGGGATTGCAAGAGAAAATGAAACAAAAAAAACAAAACAAAACTGTGGCTTTCTGTGATGACCAGTTATTGATTTTTTTTTTTTTTTTATTTGTACATGTGAGCAAGGTTGTAAAATGGAAAGATTAAAAGGAATGGTCATTTCTGTTTGCTGGTGGGCAGGGAAATGCTGTTCCAAGGAGTGGTTTGTGATGGCAAACATGATGGGGTTTGTAGAGGAGGGAGAGGCCCAGTCACACCTGCTGGGGTCTGGTGCTCCCTTAGGAGCTGGGTTTCTCCTGCTCTGTTGGGGGATGAGATGTCGAGGGTTTGGGTGAGATTTGGCTCTGCTTTTACCGGCTGGCTCCTCTGCTCTCACAAGAACTTTGTAGAGGAATTCATAGGTGGTTGCGTGTCCTTGAGCACCTGGGGAGGAGAGTTGGAAGGAGCTTGGCCTGGGAAGGGAAAGTTTCCAAGCTTCTGTGAGCACTGGGATGTTGCAGCAATGCTCAGAGACTGAAATGGCCAGGAGCAGCATTTGTCAGTTCAGTCATTGTCTTGTGTCGGTGCTGAAGCAGCTGTGCTCTGTTTATAATCCTAAATCATCCTTTGAAGAACATCAGCTACAGATGTGGAAATTAATCTTCACAGGGCTGGGGATCTGTGAGACTGTGAACGGGAGAAGTGATTAATTCTCCTCCAAATGATTGAAATATATTCCTTCTGATGTCTTWAAGTGTTAAAAATTAGTAAATGAATTCTAGCGTGAATGCAGACTTGTGTTGGAGGCTGATTGCAAAATCTAGCTACAAAGTTTAAAAAATAATTAAAACTCCAATCAAACTAACAGAAAAAAAAAGTCCTTGAGACCTTAAACATTTTCTGGTATATTGCAGAGGAGTAAATGGCTGCCAGTGCTGTTTTGGCAGGTGATTGAAGACACAAAATGCCACATATGAATCTGAAGTTGCGTCAACAGATTTACCCCCTCGCTTTGGGTAAAATCAGGATTAGTCAGAGGCTGTAAAGCCTGAGYCTCATCATCAGGCTGACATTAGTCAGTGAGATCTGGAGGAACCCAAACACAGAGTCAAACTATTCCTGAATTTTAAAATTTGGGGCAGAGCCCAGACCTCRGGTTTCCTGTGTGGGACAAAGATCCCATCTGAGGAGCGGCTGAAATCCAGCCTGGAGTGTGGGACAGCAGTGACGGGGTGGTACCTCAGTGCCAGCCTGCAGCTGGACTCTGTCACCACCTGTGTCACCTCCTGCACCCCTGGGACAGGGGAAGGACCTCCTGCCACACCTCTGACCCTCCCTGTTTACTCCAAGGGGACCGAGCTGCTGCTTCTCTGCTGCGCTTGGAACAGAAACCCGAAGCAGTTGAACTCCTGACCCCAGTCCTGGCCATGGCTGAGAACAAACCTTAACAAGACCACAGGGAGAACTTCCCTCTACTGTTCAGGCTTTTTTGGAGCCTAGGAAGGTCAGAGTAGGAGAGAGTCATGGAGCCTCGTGGGCAGAATCATTTTGGAAGAGCCAGGAGCGAGCTCTGTTCAAAAGGCTTTGTTGAGCAGAGCTGAGTCCAGAGAGGTTCTTTCACATCCTTTCAAATTTCAGTGGTTAATTCTCTGAAGAAAGAGAGATCTGTGTGGAAAAAAAAAAGAGTGGTGGGAATGGAATCTGGGACACTCTCCTACTAATTTCCTCCATTTCCTTCTTTTGCTTCCACTGGAAAAAATCGGGTCTGCCAAGGCAGGAGGCAACAGTTCTGCCATGGGAGCAGYTCCCCTGCCCGGTGGGACACTCATGCCCTGCCCTCACAGCCAGCTGCCCCAGCCCTGGGGACTCTGTGCAGCAGCTCGGGTGGGTTTTGTGTGCTTTTCCTATCTCGTTGTGGCCCATCAATGTTTGCTGTGACATTCTCCATCTTTCTCTGGAATTGTTCCCCTTCCCCAGAGGTTTGAAGGTGACCCTGTGAGTTCCTGTGCCCTGGGAGGTGTTAGCAGGGCACATCCCACGCTGGGGAGGTGCCTGGTGCCTGGGTTGTGTTGTATTTCCAAAAAGCTCAGGTATTTGCAGGAGTTACCATCCTTGATCAGAAAACCCAACTCCTCCTGGCCRTGCACTGCTGACAGTGCTGGCTGCAGGAATCAGAACAGCCTGACCTTGTCCTTTATTCCAAAAGATTAGGAATTCACTCCTTCCTCAACAAAGCCTGCCTTCCTTTTTCTTAACCACTCTGTTTGATCTCGTAAGGAAGTGACCTCACAGGGTTCAGTCGAAGCCTCGGGGATGCAGAATAATCAAAATCAATCTTCTGGGACCTCTGTCAAGACAGCAAGAGAAGGATGGGGGGGTAAAAAGTGCATTTGTGTGCACAAGCACACACACACATCCTCTGTTAACTGTCAGGTTGGATGCTCACCAGTTAAATGAGGATTTTCAATTTAGTGGCTCCTTCTCCCACAGGCGCTCACTCAAAGARCTGGGAGATATTGATTTATTTTTTATGATTTCCTAGAAGAATGCTGTGTCCTAAGAAATTTGATTAGGTGGATTTATCATGGAGGACTTGCCGTGCTGAGCCTTGTTTAACGTTTCCTGGCACAAACACCAGGAACCCAGGGACTGTAGTGTGCAGTGCTTAAAGGTTTTCCAAGTTTATTTTTCACCCCGCGTGTGGTTTTGCAGCTCCTCTTTGCTTTAGTGAAACATTTAGTGAAAAATTATTTGGAATGCAGAACATCTTTGTGCTGTAAGGCTTTTTTTTGTTTGTTTGTTTTTGTTTTCTTTCTACGCTTTGAACAAATGACAGCAATTGAACTGTAATAGCACAGTTCCCAATATCGGTGAAGCTTGGGCTCTTTCACATTTTCAAACAGCGCGTTTTGCAATCTGTCTGTACTTGCTGGGCTTGAAGAAAGCTTTGTGTCCATGTCCATTGCATCCTCCCTCCTCACGCAGAGCACTGTGCTGTAATTCCATTACCACAGAACAGCCTGACTGGTGCAGAGTAAGGTGCGAGCCTAAAGCTCCATTCCCGCAGGAATTCCAACCCTCAGGGCGCAGCTTTTCACCAGGCAGACTCCGAGCCTTTAATTGGCGTTCCATCCCAACCATGGCCCACCCATGGCTCTCCATCGCGGCAGCCGCTCCCGTCACTGTGCTGTGTGGCACTGTCCCCTCCATCCCCAGCGCAATGCCAGCCCTGCCTCCACTCCATTCACCRCTCCCGTGAGTCCCCACCATTCCTGCCTCCCCCTCCGGAGCCCCTTGCTCGGCACCTGGTGGTTTGACTCTTGTGTTTTTCCTTGTGTCGTAGGTCTTTAAATACTCTGCACCAGTTTTGCTGTCCAGCTCCATTGTACCATTCCCAGCTAGCTGTCCCTGCCACACACTCAGAGTACAGGTAAGAGTAGCCACGCTCCACCCACCGCTGCTTCTTGGACAGAGGGCTGATGGTTTCACCTGAGAGACGAGGAATAGTCGCTTAAGCTTTAAAAGGAAAAAAAAAATTGGAATAAATATCCAGTATTTCTGTTGTTAGGGTAGGTGTGATAGAACCATCAGTGCAGGGAGTCCTTCTCTCAGGCACTCTGAGTGCCRTGTGCCGTAAGAGGCACAGCGCCCTGCACTTGCCCAGGTAGGGAGAAGGGAGGTGCAGGCTCAGCTCCCACATAACAAATACACTGAAATATTTATATCATTTATGGAGGATATCGATGTTGTTCTGAGYAACGCTTGTTTTGAGCCCCTGCCTATTCCATGCCAGTAGCTGAGGAATCCATGTGTTTAACCCTTGAAGGTTAAAGGCATGGACCTGCCCAGGGCTCAGTGCTACCTTGAGTGAAATGACGGGGTTTGAAACTCATCCAGGCCCTTGATGCCAAGCAGAGCCTCCCCTGAATAGAGCAAAAATATATGTGTGCCAGCTCATAATGCTTCTTTTAACATAGATGCCTTTACTATCTATGTGTTCTCTTTGATCCAGTGTGGARAGCAGCAGTTACATCCCATAGTACAACTCATTGTCAGTGCCAGTGTTTATTGTGACATCAGAAAAGCATCAAAGGGCAGCTAATCTGAGTCATTGGAAATGTGGAAACCCTTCAGAAATTGTGCATGCCATGGAAAATATTGCCTTTAATTTTTATCTCCGCTATTAGCGATCACCTTAGCAATAATTGCCAGCTCATGAATAATATTAATATCAAAATATTGGAAGCCTGGTGCCGAAAAAAAAAAAAAAAAACAAAATCACTTTGCACTGGTCATAAGGAAAGACAAAAGCGAACAACGAATCCTAAATCTGTAAATGCATAAACATATTTCTGGTTTGAATATTTTATCCCGTAGTTATCTCTGATCATGCATGCTTGGATTCACACTGTTGGTTTATGTTGTAACATCTGTTTGTGTGTTTGGTTTTTTTTTTCCTCCCATCAGAGCTCTCTGTTTCTTTGGTGGTGGTGAGTCCATAGTTGGGTTGTAAGGCAGCTCAATATTCCCTTGGTGAGGAGCAGGGTTTGGGTTATTGGATTCCCTGCTTGCCTTTTAGTGAGGCTTTTAGTTTTCCTCGGTCCTTAGTTGATAGTGCTTTAATTTTAAGGATCTTCCTGTTGGGATGTCGATGAGAAATCCAGCTGTTCCTTGAATCTCTGAATATTGTGCTCCACATGGGGCTTTATTTTTATCAGTAATATTTCTTCTGGAATTAAAGCTTAGAACAGCGTAACTTTGTGCTTGAAAAATCCTGAACTTCTCCAGCTTTTTTTTTTTTTTTTTTTTTTTTTTTTTTTTTTTTTTTTTTTTTTTTTTTTTTTTTTTTTTTTTTTGCCTTCCTGTCTTTGTGCAGAGAAATTTCGTTCTCTGGCTCTGTAAATTTTTGGAATTGCAGTAACTCTGTGCAGTTTTCAGAGTGAACAGGTGTGTGTTGTGGGACTTTCAGCTGGTGGGTCAGCACTGGGGGTGGGAAGGAGCTCATGGCTGGCCTGATCTGCTCCCAAGGATGTTCAGGCTCAGAGAAGACCTTCTGGATCTCCCTGACAGGAAATTTCTGCTCCAGGGAATGGGGATAGGACCAGGGGAAATGGCCCCAGGCTGTGCCAGGAGAGGGTCAGGTTGGACATYGGGGGAAATGCTTCACTGGAAGAGTCATCAAACCCTGGCACAGGGTGCCCAGAGAAGCTGTGGCTGCCCCTGGACYCCTGGCAGTGCCCAAGGCCAGGCTGGACAGSGTTTGGAGCACCCTGGGACAGTGGGAGGYRTCCCTGGTCAGGGCTTTAAGGTCCTCCCAGCCCAAACCATTCCAGGATTCTGTGAACAGAGAATACGGAGAAGGTACAACCATTCTCTGCCAGGGACAGGAGGCMACCAAAACAAATTGCAGTAAGGAAAGTTCCAGCTGGATACAAGGCAGGGAGAGGGGGATTTTCCCCCTGAGCATGGGCAAATGTTGGAACATTTGGAGGCCAGGAGAGGAAGGGAAGTCTCTGACATCCGCCACGCTCAGCTCAGCTGGACATCTGGCTGTGGCTGGCCCTGCCCTGAGCAGGGACTGCACYGTCCATTCCTCCACAAATCCCTCTGAACACAGATTATCCTTCATCCCACAGCACTCTGCTCTTGGAAAAATTAAAAAAGACCTGCAAGTTTGTTCTGTAGAATTTAATTTCAAATTACACAGTGACGTTCCTGCTGTCCCYSCAGTGTCCTGCTCACAGATGTGCASACAGGCTGTTACTGCTGTCCTTGGGGCAGGAATTGCTTTGGCTGCCCATAATTTCAATTTCTGAGGTTTTTCTACCCAAACTGCCATCCCTATGACTGCAATCTCTGAGTCAGGTGCAAATGATGCTCCTGTTTTTGTGCAGGACCTGTGCATGGGGATCCCACTGCTGTGAATGAAAATAAGCTGCTGGAGCCCCAACAGGATTGGGCTCTGCATTCCCACAGACACTTAATAGTATTAAATTTAGCTTTTAGCCTTCCCATTTATCAATTTATAAATAGAGATCTTTAGAAACAAAACTAACAGACGTGCATGCTTGGGTCTAGTTTCGGTTTTGAGGCTTTATTTAGAAATTACACAGAGGGATTAATTTTGTAKCCCAGAATTAAAAATTAAATTTGCTCTGAAAGAGGCAATTAATGAATGCACTACAGTGAAATCTGGAGCATCTCTGATTTGCTGTTAGCTAATTGCTGGATGTTTTATTCACTCCAGCAGTTTTATTTCTAGTCGAGACGATCTTTGGCATCTGTTTTGAATTGTTAATAGGGAAATAATGCATTTTTAATAACTGCAGCTATTGCAGTAATCCCTCACTCATTTTACAACGTTCAAAATAGGCAGAAATAACACAAGTTCTCATGCATTCTCCCATTCCAGGAGAAGCCTTGGAAAGCCTGAGCATGTAGTGCATTTCCAGCTCGATACTTGTCTGKGTTCCAGTTAGCCCATATGCCTCCCCTGCTTGCTCTTTTTGGGTTATTTCTGATTGGAAATCAAAAAATAGCCCAGAGAYGTCTGTGGCTTGGCTTCTCTGACTTCCTTCCCCTTCCTGCCTCCCGAGCAGAGCCTTACAAACAACGTGCTCTGGTTGGAAACCACAGGTTCCACGAGCTTGTTAGGGATCACTGGAATACATTTTATATTTTAGAGAAATACATTCATATGATGCAAAATGTTAATAATATTATTGTTATTGTTATTATTATAGTAATACTCTAATAGTAATAATCTAATAATCCACTAGATTTTATACCTGGTGCAAAGGGCAAAGTGAAGGGAACATGATGCACTCCAGAGAGGCTGCYCAAAGTAGAAATCTGTGTAGCCCTGCCCTTCAGGGGCTGAGCCTCTGGCTGGATCCAGCTGCAGCATCACCTCGGGGCCTCAGCTGCAACGGGAGCAGAGATAAAAAGGCATCCGGAGAGAGGGAGTTTAATCAGCTCTGTGTCTTGTCTGAGGAACAGCTTGTTCCCAGCGTTTTCCAAACACATTTCCTATGGCTTCAAACTAATAAAGAGTAGGTTTAGAATAGATAGTATGGAGGAATTGTTCCCTGGGAGGGTGCTGAGACCCTGGCACAGGGTGCCCAGAGCAGCTGTGGCTGCCCCTGGATCCCTGGCAGTGYCCAAGGCCAGGCTGGACATTGGGGCTGGAGCAGCCTGGGACAGTGGAAGGTCACCCTGCCCATGGCARRGGTGGCTCTGGACGGGCTTTGAGGTGCCTTCCAGTCTGGGATTCTGGGACAGACCTTCAGTCTGAACCTCASCCCATCTGTGTGGGCAGGAGGTGCCTCACCCACAGGGAAATGTCACAAAAGTTCCCATGCTGGTGATATCCAGCCCTGCCCATATCTGTATTCCCTCATGGACATGGAATGGACTGATACATGCAAACTCCAACTGTGGACACATCTGCTTACCACTGATGTCTGAGCAGCTTTCCATCTGATGTGTTTGTCCATAACTGTGATTTCCTTGTTCTGGTTTGCATGGAATGTTGGTTGTCACTCACCCCTGGCTCCATTCACCCTGCCGTCCATCCTTCTGATCTCAAATTAGATACCCTTATCATGTCCAAAGACCATTTTTAAAATCGTGAAGCTAGAGATTTTTCTTTTCTTTTTTTTTTCCCCAGTGAGACCTGTGAAAGCAAAATGATAATGCAAAGGATGTTATAGTACCAAAGAAATCCCATCATTTTCTTGCAGTCTCTGCCTGCTTAATGTTTAATCAGCACCTCTGGGAGGTAAAACCATCATTCTGAAAATACTGTACTTGTGTGAAATTTTAATGTGGAATCTTGGTTTCACCAGGTAATGTTGGCTTACATGCACCAAACCACAGTGTGGACGATGGTAGAAGGATTGGTTGGGCTGTTCGAGCCCCTGCCAGGCTCTGGAGCTGTCCTGCCACCATAACTGGTTCACACAGTCTCCCCTGGCCATGCTGCTGAGCTTTCAGATGCTTCTATCATGTGTTGGAGTGGTTTCGTTTCCCTGAACTCTCCTCAAGAGCACAGTGGGAATTTTTGCACACCAGGCACAGCCAGAGAAAAGTGAGAAAAGGTTTTGCCTATACTCCTAAAATGAGAAAGATACCCTTACAGATCAATGTACTTTGCAAYCCTCAGTTTGTTCATTTATTTTTCYCACTGCTGGGCACTGAACTTTTCCCTTAACACAAAAACTTCACGAGTCCTCCCTACAAACATCCCTGGGGACATCCCACACCGTGCAGCAGAATCCCTGCTCCTGGGGTAGCTCCCCAGGCRATGATCAGTCACACGTGAAGACGCATCTGAAGGAGCTGCACTTCAGAATCCTTTYTAGTGCTCATACGACCATTCATTGACATTTTCCACAAAAAAAAAACTTTGGATAGGAATCTAATTTCTAACTGCAATTGCCTAGCTATGAAACTCAGCATGTTTAAACACTCTCTAGGATATGCAGAGATTTAAAAGCTTGGTGACATTTTTATTTTCAAACCGAGTGAAGGAGTGAGAGCAGCATTGCCCAGCCCGGCAGCRCGTCACCCAGAGAGGCAGGATGCAGATGGACAGAGCAAACCAGATCCAAACTGTGACCAAATCCTACCCCAAGTCAGTGTGAGGTTCAGCTGATTACATAAGGCATCTGTGCTCACACCCTATGGCAAAGGAAAGCTGGCATAATTCTCATAATACTTGTAATTTTCCACTCGATGCCTCCGTGATGCAGGCMCCGTGAACGGAGGATCGTGCTCCTGCACAGCAATCGGGAGAACCGGCAGAATAGCACGAAAGTTGGTTTGGGATTTTCTTGTTTTTCCTTCCTTCATCGTGTCCCTCTCCATCCTCCTCCTCCAGCCCGTTCCTCACCTGGAARGGAGTGGCCCCTGGTGGCGGTGTCACTGGTGCCGAAGCGGAGCCTCCTGCCACGCCAGCATCGCTGCTCCCCCGCCATAAAGCACCCTTAGCATTACAGATGTGGGTATTCCGAGCTGCCCTGCCTTGGGGCATTCATGATGCTGGCAACTCCTGACGGAGACAGAGCTCTCCCCGCGCCTGCCGAGGGTGGGGAGGGAGGAGCACCCGCTCCTCACCGCGGTTTCGGTGGGTGAGCCACCCAAAGAAAGGGGAGATGCTCCTGTTCTGCACTTCTGGCAGAACGTGGGCAGTGAAAACACCTGGGGGCAGTTCTAAGCCCGTTAAAAATAAAGGAGCCACGGCCACAGCAGGCTGGGTGTTTATTTGATGACTTAATGACACTTTTTCTGGTGGGAAAAGTAGAAATGGCCCTTTCAAAGCAGCGTTTTCCTCAGAGTTTAAGTTGATTCAGCGCTGGCCTTGGCTGGCTGGGCTGTGCTCGCCCGTGTGGAGAGTCCTGTCTCTGAGATGGAAGTGGGTGAGCCGGGTGGTGCTGACSGACGACTCGCGCTCTTTGTGGATTTAAAAACAAAAGCGAGCGGATTTCGAGCTGACTTTTCCTAACGCTRTTCCCTGTGATTCTCTTCCTCTGTCTGTTCTCTTTGTCCCCCTCCCCTCCTCGGCAGGGAAGATAGTGTCCTGCACCAGTTCTGCTGTCCACCTTCGGGGTCTAGTAGCCCATCCTCAAGATAACAGCGCGGCGGGGCTCGCTGGGTGCGCCAGCGCTCTGCTGCTCAGCCCAGCTCTCCTCTCCTCTTCTCTCCTGTCCTCCCCTCTGCTCGGCTGCTCTGGCACTGCACGGATGCCCTGGGATCCCTCCCCGTGGTGCCAGGCTGGGGGAAGCCTCCTCTCCAGGCCTCCCCGCAGCTCTCTCCTCCCGCCCAGTGCCGAAAACTCACGCCAGCTGTAAACAGATCCCGAGAATGCACAGTTTATTTGGAACGGAAATAAACGGTCCCATAAGTGCTGAGGTGTGCTGTGAGTTTTGTTCCCGTCTGAACGGGGCTGTGTGGTGTGGAGGGCACAGCCCAAGGGGATCTCTGCTCCCCCAGATGTTGGGTGGGAGGGCAGCTGTGCTGAGAATCTGGTTTAAGTTCGTTTCCAGGTTGGGCAAACAGCAATAGGTGGCATTTTATGGATGTTACTACACAAGGATTAACCCTTCCTGCTCTCCTTTGTGGTTGTGCTGAGGAGCCAGCACGTTTCCGTCGTGGCAGCAGATACTCTCTCCAGGTCTGGCTCCATCCTGAGCTGCTTTGAGCTCTGTCTTCTCMATTCCTTGGCCTTTGTGCAAGTCTGGTACCAACCAAAGTACCAGATCATCGCTCATGGGCTTCTGTGGCCTCATCAGTGAGAACACTTCTCTGAAAGTTGTGCACGAGGCTGTCACTGGGGTAAAAACTTGTATTWGAACAGGTTATCCAGTCCCAGGACTGCAGCTGGATCATGGGTCCATGGGTRTCCAAGGTCCCACTGCCCAGCAGGCTCTTGATGGGTTACACCTTTCCATCCTGTGRCTCTGAAATAACCAGAGAATTTCTGCTGGTTGGATCTTCCAAACGTAACCGGCGTGAGCAGGGAATAGAATTTCTCTGCAGGGGGATTTACCACTCTGGAGACAGTGAGAAATATTGGGACAGGGCAGGGGAAAAAGGATTCTTAAATCTGTGGTTGYTATCATGATGAAAAATGCTGCTGCACACTGTCTGGGTCTGGCTGTGGGGTGAAAARCAGGAATTTGTTTGTGCTTGTATGGGGCTTTGAGGATGGGATGAAAGGAGAATCAGCAGGATCAAGGAGGGAGGAGCTGTGAAGGCAGCTCGAGGCTTGCTCTCATCTTTACAATGTGCTTTTTTCACCCCAAAGGAATCTGTATCAAACCAGAGCACAGATGATTTGCTCTTCTGTGAGGTTTGATGTGCTGTCTCTGTCCTTGCTGTGAGATGTTTCCTTGTGCTGTGACTGGGCCTGGGGAGGCATTTGCTGGCACAAGGATAATCTGCCTTCATGATTTTGCAAGTTTTTCCTGCGTCATCTCTGCTCGCTGCTCACACTCTGTGTCTGCTGCTGTCCTTTGGTATCGAATGTTCCTAATTTCACACATTTCCTTCAATACTTTTCATTGCAATATAGAGAAGGAACATGCATTCCCACTGCAAAATTTCAAAATACTGTATGCAAACTGTTGTGTAGTGGGTGAGAGCAGTTCATTAATACCCCTGGAAGTGCTCTGGTGTTTACTGGGCAGGGTGAAACGCTGAAATGTTTGAACACTGCTCACCATTTGGGTCTTTTACTCCATGATTAAGAGTTCCTCAGAGTGGCTTCCCAAAGACAGAACAGTAGGAATTTCGGATATTTTGACTTGCCTGTCTCACTCCCAGATGCAAACAGTAATTAACACTCYCTCCTCAGGGTACTGAACCCTGGAACACTGCAATTATTCTTTTCCAGGGGGGAAAATTTATCCAATTTTTCAATGAGTACCTTTTATCTGTGCAAAGGAAAACAAAGAAGGAAACTCAGATTTAAGATTTTTCAATGAGCAACTTTTATTTGTTTGTGCAAAGGAAAACAAAGAAGGAAATTCAGATTAAAAGATATAAATTCAACCCCCCAGCCTGAGGAGCCAGCAGGGGATTATCCTGGAAGTGGCTGCAGTTTAGGATGAGTCTCAGGAGAAAACAAAGGACACTGGCATGAGCTGTTTCTACCCAGTAATTTTCCAATTAAGGGCAAATAGGGTCATTAGGGGTGGCTGGGGTTTGGAACAGTCTGGGTTTGTAGCTGTGGCATCACAGAACGGTGGCGTTTTCTCTTGGGGGAGCAGACGGGGAGCTGACCCTCCCTGCTGCAGAGGAAGCCAGAAATGCAGGAGTAAACATTTCCCTCTTTGAATAAATCATGGATGGCTAAATAAAACATGCTGAGCATCCCAGGCTTTGGCAGCAGAGCCTGGCAGGAGCTCTCTGCTTTAACCAGGGTGAGATGACCTAAAATGCTGCATGTTGTTATAAAACAGGGAAAGGTACCAGCAGAAAAAAACCCCTCCTTATTCATATAGATGAATTTGTGGTGGTTTTGTGAAAAATGGAGACTGTCTTATTGTGCATTTTAGGATGGAAGGTGAATGGCATTTTTCTTTATTTTTTTTTTTTCTTATTCCTCCCTCCATGAACTCAGAGGGCTGAATGAAAGCTGCTGCTTTGGGGGAATTCAGATCGGGACTTTCTCCTTTGGCACCTTTGGGTACTTGCACTGTTTAGGATCAGGCTGGTGTGGTTTCCTCCTGCAGCATGGAGCTCTCCTTTGCACACATATTCAGCTTTTACGTAGTTTTGCCTGAAACTGTGGTGGGTGAGGCTCCAGCTTTGCAGAACAATCCCTGCCCTGCTGTTATTTTCTGTGCTTGTATTATTTTCTCTCCATAACCGACCGTGGGAAGTCCCTAAAACAGCTCCGAGCAGAGTAGGGACACTCTGGGCTGGAATGGGATGGATTTTAATGCACCACTAGATGGAGAAAAAAAAAAAAAAAAAACAAACCCAAACCAGTTCAACTGAGATAAACGAAGAGACTCCTTACCCAACGCAGATTTTTAACTAGCTGAAGGAAAATTCGGTGTGATGCAGGAGAAGAAATAACCCCCTGGAAAATGCAGCAGGGTGTGGGTGTCAAACACCACTGCAGTGAAGGTTTTCAGGTGCTCCCTTARCCRARGCAGCAGCTGTGCCATGGAATATGKATTGCCACCACTCCAAGMGACTCAGGATTCATGATGAATTGGAATTATAAAGTAATTTATGGCCGAGGGAGCTCATTCCTTGAGGAGTGCCCGGGAATGAAGCAGCGCTGCAACAGCTTTAAGGTCACTGGCAAGAGAGGGGGGTTTGGCTGCTCGGTATTCCTGCTTGGAAAAGCTGAGCCCCTCTGAACCCCCTGAGCCACAGCTTTGAACAGGAGACATTCGGATTCTGGAATATYGATTTGCCAAACACACCCTTTTGCTGGGCAGCACTAATTCCATTTTCACCTCAAATACCAGAATGGAGCAGGGAGTTCTCTGAAGATRTGAACCCCMAAAAKMMMMWYCMRRARRWKKWAMCMCCCAAAATACACATYCAGAAGATGTAACCACCCAAAATASACATYCAGAAGATGTAAACYCCAAAAAAGAAACATCCAGAAGATGTAGTCCCTAAAAACACATACTCCACACATCTGGCGGGGGGCACTCGCTGGCTTCGTGTTGTGTCAGGAATACGTGCGAGCGGTGCTGGAGCTTTTCGAGGGTTTATTTTTTTCGGGAATTGAYTGTTTCCTGGCATGGGGGCTAGAGGGAGCTCCAAGGCAACCTTCCCAAAGCCTTCCCGGCAAATCCCTCCTTCCAAACGTGGTCTGGATGAGTCCATGGAGATGCGGAGGAGAGGAGGGAGGAGGGCAGCTCCATGGATTTCTGCATTCTGAGAACATCAGAGATGGGATATGTGGATGTATATGGATATATATATATATATATATATATATATATATATATAATGGATATAAGATTCGCCACATATATATGTATTTATATATATTCATATAGTCATAGATTTATATATTAATATAGTCATATATTTATATATTTTTTATATTTGCCAGGATGCCCTACAATCGATATTGTTGATAAGTTTCCTATTACCATAAAAGCTGCCTATAAATGTTATAATTCTTACCCTAAATACAAAGTTTGTGCCCCYGCCTCTCTGGTGCAGGGTGTGCTGCAGGGAAGGTTTGGGCTTAACCAACCCCAAACAAAGACGAAAAGCCCCAGGGGATGTTTCCCATCCCACTGCCACCGGTGGGGATCTGGGAAGGGGGATGAGAACAAGACAGATGTGCAGCAATACCTCTCCTGGGCTGGTAGGTTTTCAAAYAGAGAAATCAATAATTAAAATAYATGAAAAAATATKGTTCTKTAGATTTTATTACTGCTAGATTGAYATTTCTGCTGTTGAAGCAGCAGAAAATCCAGTTTTATTATTCTCCCYCTGTAGAAGTAATTTATAGTAGTTAAGGGTATCACACCTGTGTTTGTGAGGAGTCTGGGCATTCTGAACCTCTCCTTTTTCATGACATGGTTTAGGGGCAAGGGGGTGCCATGTGCCTTCCTTGTGCCCTGAAAAATCCAAACTTTTTTATCTGCCATTACTGTTTTATCTCAGTCATTTCTCTAAAATGCAGGTGTTGCTGGTTTCCCTTTAGACCTGAGATTTGTGCAGATTCCAAAACAGTTATCTGTATTTGCTAGACAAGCTGGGAAGCTGGAGCTTCAAAGAACCAAAAGCCATTTCTTTGATTTTCGTTTACTTCCTTTGTATTAAAGGGAAAATTCGTGAACAATATAATGAAAAATAYGTCCCTTGTGAATTTCTGGTGTTTCTGTTCCATACCCATTCAAGTATTTAGCTTTTTAAAAATATTATTTGTATGCTCTTTTGCCTTTGATGATCTTTGGCAGATGTATTCCTAGAACAAATGTGTGAAATCAACCCAATTTATGACCCRTTAATGTAAGCATTTTTTCCTAAAGAAATTATGTCACACATCATTTACCCCTGAATTTTTTTTTTCAAGCCAATGACTGGAGCATCACACACCTGAAAATGACATAGCCCTGAAATCCATCTTGCTCTCTTTGATTAAATTCATTTTTACAGAGAATTCAATTAGTTGTAATTGCTGCTTCACGACAAGCTCTTGCCAGGGGCTGGGGTGGTGAGATAATTAATCTGGATCAGGGAATGTTCCTCCAATCCTTTCCTTTGTCACTCGGTGAGGGCGGTCATTAATCAGGAKCTGTCTGCGGCACGGGTCCGTCCCTCGGCCGGGATGGTGGCCCTGACAAACYAGTTGGTTTGGGGGATCATTGGGGTCCGGTCAGAGCCACCTCTCTGTGTCCCTTGTCAGGGTGACTGTCACTGTCCCCAGCACTCCCAGAGCGCTGGAGGTGCCTCCAGCCCACAGCTCAGGGTTTGGGTTCTCCCCACCTGTCTGGAGCTCATCAAAAGCTCATCAGGATTTGTCTTCTGCTTTGTAACTTCGTTATTGGATAATCTTTTAAGAGTGTACTTCTTTTTTTTTTTATTTTAGGGAGCTCAGCAAAATGATTTTAGGTTTATTTAGGATTTCAGCTTCTCTATTCCCATGTCTCTGTACCCCTGTGATTGTTCAGTGTTTAACTCCAGACTSCACAGACAGTGCTGAGCTCCTGCTCTCCCATTTTTACACAAAACAATTCCTCTGCAGCCCCAAACTCAAGGACACCTCCCTGTGCCAGGCCCCAAGAGATGGAAAGAACAGAGAATTGGGGGAGCCAAGTTGGAGTTTTTGACTGCATTGGCTGCAGCTGCAATTGGAGGATTCAGCAAATCCYGATGTGCAAATGGACAAAAGTGAGAAAGGGTGAAAAAGCCGTGAGCCATTGTCCATTGTGGGTGCAGCCCCTGGCTGGGCTGGGACTGCCCTGGATGGCCCTGAAGGCCCTGCAATAACAGAACTGCTTTGGATTCTCTCAATTCTGGGCTCTGGTTTAAGGAGCTGGATTTAGGCATCAGGACCTTAAAGAATACCAGAGAAATTCCTGCTGCTAATTTTCTCTTTCATCCATTTTGTTCCAAATATTTTAATGAACCATTTAGACAAGAAAGCATTTAAACACCTGCTTAATGCTGCTCTTATAAATAGAGTTGGGTAGGCCCAATAATGCATGAGAAAGTTTTATATTTAATTTTACACTGGATTCCAACTGGGACATGGACAGGAGCAGTCCTTGGGTCAGTTATTTCATTCTCCGAAGGAAGGAAATTGCCAGGRCTAAGGCAAGGACACAGGCCCTGCTTTTGAAAGTAAAACAGAAAATAACAACTATCAACTCATTTGATGTTTTTCACCACAGACTGAAGGGAGGCAGAGGCCCAGGTGTGGAGTGGAGCAGCAGGAATTCTGCTGTGATTTTGTTCCAGATGAGGCTGGATGAATGCTGAGCCTGACTTTCCAGTCTCGTTTTGGGTTCTGGCCTGGTCCCAGCACTGAGTCCCCTGCAGACAGCCCTCAGTTACCTCTGCCAGAGCAGGAACAGTTTTTGTGGTGCCCATGTAGGATGCTTTACCTGTCAAAGATTGGAGTGGTGAGACATGGGCTGTGGGGGGCTGCACTGGAGATGCAGTGATGCCTCCTCCAGCCAGGTAGACAGGTTTGTGCCACATGTTGGTACCATCTGATTCTCTGGAGGGGAAAAGTTCAGTGCTGAAATAGCTTTTCAGTAMAACTGAGGGATGGGGAAGACTCATTTAAAGCTTACTTGGACATTTTCCTACCATGTCCTTTGTGTTCTGAGGGCTTTTCCAATCCATTCAGCAATGTGTGGGTATTTGTGTTTGCACAGAGCATTTCCCAGGTGTGGTGGGTCTCCAGACACACCCAGAGGGCACTCAGAGCCTTTGGATGCAGCTGGGATGGCATGCCCTGGGTCCTGGGTTTACACTGAATTCTCCTGGGTGCAMAGGCACCCTGAGCTGCTCTGTTGTAAATACTGTTTGGAATTTGGGAAGCCCTTGTGAGCTCCTGAATTGTGTAACACATGCAATCATCTTGTTGTGGTTTCAACTGGCTCCTTTCAGCAGTGAAAATCATTTTTACAGTAAATTGATGAAAGTAAACTGCCAGTTAGCTGAAAAACCCTGTTTCCTTTCAGCTGAGGAGGCTGCTCTGCAGTTCCCCATCCCATTCCCAGCACACACACACCCCTACCCCCACGTTGGTTGTTTGGCCACAGACCTGCTGACGTAGCTCAGCTGGGTTTGGGTTTGGATCCTGTACTGGTTTGCTAATTGCATATTATTAACTTGGGTTTGCATGTTATTAACTTGGGTTTGTGAGCCTTTGCTCCCAAACAATGATGCTATTAGGAAAATCCAGCGCTGGGTTCAGGGAGTGGGATTGCTAAAACATTGACTGGAGTGATGAAGGGGCCATTTTCTGTCTTTCAAAAGAAGCATCACAACCTCTGACAGGCTGATGGACTGCACGAGGATTTCAGTCATTGAATCTACTCATCTGAAATATCTCTGTCGATTTTCCTCCTGAGAAATGATGGGATTAAGATAATGGATGCAGCTTCCCTAGATAACAGCAGGTCAGCACATGGATTGCAGGTCTCTGAATCCACTGAACAGCGTGTGTAACTCCCTGCATTCCCTGGGAAAYGAGAGAGGGATACTCACAGAACCCTGTAACATGCTGCTTCTGTGGGATGCTGGGTGATCACAGGAAAGCACGCAGGGAATATTCACGGATTGAAGGAGGCATTGAAACAGGCTGGAAGCCATGGGAGCTCTGCAGTGGCAACGCTGACAGTTCTGGAGAGCTGCAGGAACAATGGCTCTGTCCTGGGGGTGATTAACGAGCCTGGCAGTGATGCTTTAGGATTTTTAGTTTCCATATTTTTCATGTATCTGTATTCTTGTACTTCTCCAGTGCACAGCACTGAGCTCCTGTTCTCCCATCTTTAGACAAAACAATTCCTCTCTGGGCCTGAAATCCAAGGACACTTCGCTGCCTCAGAGCCCCAAAATCTGTAACCAATGGAGAATTGGGGGGAGCAGCTTGGAGTGGGTGAGGTCATCACCTGAAGGTGCCATTGGAGAATTGGGGCCGATGTGTTCATGAGACAGAACTGATAAAAGGGGAAGATCTCGTGACTCGGGGTCCATTTTGGGTTCAGCCTCAGGAGGAGGCTTTGTCTGCCCTCAATGTACCAGCAGGCCTGGATTAAATCTGTCTGCTTTATTCTCTTCACTTTGTCTGGRCTCTGTTTCAGGTGAGCCTTGTTTAAGGCATCAGCAGTGCGGGCTGGGYCCCTGCTGCCCGGGATCCAGGAGGGGTCGGGCTCCTCTCCGGCCCCRCTGTTCCCCCATCCCATGGGGGATGCAGAGCCCCGGGAGCTGCTCCRGCTGCAGGCGGCTCCCAACTCCCGCTCTGAGCTGGGGGCTGCTGATGGGAAGGTGAGAGACAGAGACAGAGGGGAGTGGGGTGTGTCCCTGACCCCCCCGAGGTGGCAGCAGGGGCTGTCACTTTGTCCTCAAACAGCCCTGCAGCCCTCACAYCCAGCAGGGACAGGCTCCGTGCCAGGTGATGCTGTGAAAGTCTCTGTCTTGGGGATGTGATGGAATGGGGCCAGTTTGGGGTGTGTTCTCAGCTTGGTGAGGTTTTTATCCTGTGCTGCACTCCTTGCACAGAGCTGCTGGGAGCTGCTTAGTGAGGACAGGGACAGGGCTGGTGAAAGGACAAGCCAGACTGAAATGTTTTAAATTCCCCATCCATTGCAGGTTCACTCAGCAGCCTTGTTGCTGTTGAGTGGGGTGACCTCAAATGCCCTGGGAGGACTCTTGAGGAGGATTGAGGTGCCTGGATGAGTGGGTCCTGCTCTGGGGATTTGTCCCTTTGACTGTTCGGGGCTCTCTGCTGGGGTTTTGCTCTCGCTGTGGGAGCAATCACAAAGGGAAGAGTGGTTTCCCTAATCCAGGTGCCCTCAGTGCTCCATTCACAAGGAACCTTACACACAAAGTGACAGAGTTTTGGGATTTGTGGCTCTCACAAACATCCCTTTCTGTGCAGACAATACACACAAGCAAAAAGGGAAAGCTGCTGCTGGCAGGGGACACCAGTGAGGACTTCTGGTGGAGAGCAAGTTTGTCCAAATCCTTCTGTTGAACAAGACWTTTTCAAACACTTCAACTCTCAGATTACATTAGCAGGCTGGACCTTGGCCTCACAGGGGATTAAACATAGATCTGGAAGCTTTAATGCCTTCAAATTGAGTTATATACAATTGGCTGCTGCTATCAGTGYGCTCCTTCTCTTCCTTCTTTGGAAAAACCTCAATTCCCACGTTGCGTGTACAGGCTGGTTTTGTTTTCAAGGTTCTAAATCTGAGCTGCAAATAGCAGTGAAGATTGTTAATAAACATCTGATCTTGGTGTAACTCTGGGGATGAGTGAGATTTAAGTGATGAGCTTCACTTCTAACAAAGCCAAAACCACATCACTGCAATGCTTTAATGTGAAATCATATTAATACTCTGGCAGGATAGCATTGAAAAGCAATGCTGAATAGATGCTCAGCAGATAATGAATTCTGAGCTRTTTCTTGGCATTGGGGTGGGTCCTTGATAAAGATTTTTCTTCTCAGAGTTCAGGGCKTGGGGTCTTGCAGCTCCTTTGGAAAAGCCCTCAGAAGGCTGGGCTGCGTGAATACAAGGCAGACACAGCAGTGAAATCCTAAACAACAGGGCCATTAACCTCTAGGTGTTATTGTTGGATTTAATTCAGCTCRTGGCAGGTTTTGGGAGTCAATTTTCCAAGTAACATTTTCACTGTRTATGGTGTGTGTAACCACAAAACAGAAATTAGAGCATTTCTAAAAAAATGAACTTCTCCAAATCCCCTTGTTGGTTCTCCTGCAGACTGCTGGTGGAATGCAGGCCCYAAGTCTGAGAGCACAAATGGGTTTTATTTAATGTGATTCTGTTGTCTCTGCACAGAAATTCAATTTTAGTTTTGCACAGCGTTCTGAAATGAATGCAGCCAGCTGAGCCTGAGTAGTCTGGCTGTTTCCTCCTGGCTTTCAGGGTCATGCTGGGCTTTGTTTCCATTGCTTTTCTTACAGATCTAAAATCTCTTTGAGATGCTGTGGTTGTATTTTGATTTGGACAGCATGTTGTAAAAATGAGTGTTTGGGCACAACTCTGTGTGAGTGACCTGGGGAAATGAGCTGTGCTCTGGTAAAAAGTGACAGGAGCTTCCCAGCCTGGAGCTGGTGTCCATTCCCAGTGCTGGGAGTGCTCCAGACCCAGCAAGGGGTCCAGGACATTCCCAGTCTTGGGAATGCCAGTTACCCAAACCCCARGCAAGGAAAGCTTTTTATTTTTATTTCTAAGAGCAGTATTAAGCAGGTGTTTAAATGMTTTCTTGTYTAAATGGTTCGTTAAAATATTTGGAACAAAATGAATGAGAAGAGAAAATTAGCAGCAGGAATTTCTCTGGTATTYTTTAAGGTYCTGATGCCTAAATCCAGCTCCCCAAACCAGAGGCTGGACAGAATTGAGAGAATCCAAAGCAGTTCTGTCATTGCAGGGCCTTCAGGGCCATCCAGGGCAGTCCCAGCCCAGCCAGGGGCTGCACCCACAATGGACAATGGCTCACGGCTTTTTCACCCTTTCTCACTTTTGTCCATTTGCACATCGGGATTTGCTGAATCCTCCAATTGCAGCTGCAGCCAATGCAGTCAAAAACTCCAACTTGGCTCCCCCAATTCTCTGTTSTTTCCATCTCTTGGGGCCTGGCMCAGGGAGGTGTCCTTGAGTTTGGGGCTGCAGAGGAATTGTTTTGTGTAAAAATGGGAGAGCAGGAGCTCAGCACTGTCTGTGGAGTCTGGAGTTAAACACTGAACAATCACAGGGGTACAGAGACATGGGAATAGAGAAACTGAAATCCTGAGGAATCGTGTGTCCTCTCTGATGGCTTGGCAGGTCTCTGCCAAGGAGTATGAAGGGATGATTTTCTCTAAATGGCTGGATTATCATTTCCAGTATTGTTTCTGAGGGATGGGGTGCCCTGTCTGAGTAGGATTTGTCCATCACCTCCTTTTTTCTGTTTGGGATTGGATGTTTTGAGCTTTTCTTCCAAATGGAGCCCTGAGCCTGGGATCCACAGTGTGCCAGGCCATCCTCAAGCAAGGGTACAGATTCCCATTTAGTGATGCTGGACTTTAGAATGCAAAGAAATCACTTGTTCCTGCTCTGTGTGTGACCATGTGGAGCATCCCAGCACCAGCCTGCAGAGAGCAGGTTTCCCTCTCTTCCCTGTGCTGCCAGTTCCCGGGAAGAAACTGTGCCAAGCAGCAGCAATTATTCGCTGAGCAACACCCAGACAGCGGCTTAAATATTTCATGTATTATTCTGCATTCCTTCCCTGAGGGGGAGCAGGATGCAGTGCCTCAGAGCTGCAGGAACCAAAGCTCTGACAGAGCCAGAGCTGCCTCTTCCCTCCCCTCCCTCACCCCTGAGCTGCTGTCTGCCCTCACTTTGTGCTCTGATGCTCGGAGTGAGCCTTCCCTCTCAGCCWAAAGATGATCTATTTGAGCAGCCTTTATTCGGGATCAAGCTGGGGGTTTGCTTCAGCTGCGATTATTTCATCTGTCAGCGCCGTGCGTTTTCGTGCCAGAAGAGTATCTTGGCTTTTGTCACGCTGGATATTTTTCTGGCTGCCTGCACCGTGTGTGCTTGTGCTGTGTGGTTATTTGTGGCCTCTGCCAGCAGTGATGGAGGCAGTGCTGGGCTCTCCCCTGTCCTGGGGAGCCGCTAATGAAGCACTTGCAGCCGTCTGCGCTGATGGGAAGGGACTTTTGTACTGCAGCTCAGCATTATCCCAGCAAATTGAGGGCTGGAGGCTGCCCAGGGCACCCTGAGGAGGGGAGGCAGCTGGGATGGCCTGTCACAGGGTGGGGGCTCCCCCAGGATTGTCCCCTCAGCCCAGCAAGAGCCTCCTCAGAGCTCTGCCCTCCATCAGAGCGCTCAGACCCCGCTGATCCACACCACGGGCTGGGCTGTGCAGTGATGTCCCCGATTGTCCAGCTCAGCAAGGGCACAGTCCTGGTGGCTCTGTCACTCTGGGTTTGGCTGCAGCCACAGGGACACCTCCCAACGCCTCAGTGACTGCCACTGTCCCTGCTCCTCACCGAGGGACAGGAGCTGAGGGCTCTGTGACACCCCTCGTCCATTGTCACAGCTGAGCAAAGCACCTCAGGGACTTCTCAGTGCTCCAGGCCTCATTCCTGACCTTCTCTGCATCACTAGGGAGCAGGAATTCCATCTCAGACTATTTCCAAAATAATCTTAAATTATACCGATTTTCATATTTACGGAAAACCGCAAATAAAGCAAAATGAACCCCAGCTTTGTACCGTGGCTCAGGGTGCTGAGAGCTAACTGTGTGTTTCACTTCAGYCTGCTGAAACATCKTGGAATGGGATCTTCTGGATCCCCRGCYGTGGGAATGCTGTGTGCTGACCACAGAGTGCCCACAGCCACAGCTGGAGCCTGTGGCCTTGTTTCGTGCTCCAGGACAGAACTCTTGACCAGAATTGTGTTCATTGTTTTTGTCTGATACAGAAAGTCTCCTGAACAAGCCAGCAGCTGTCTGAGTTTCAGACCAATGATTTCTTGGAAATATTTGTATTTTCCTCTGCCTGATGCACTGCAGGAGTGGGCTGGCCATGATTCCTGTGCTGATGGTCACAAATGGAAGCTCCAGGTGAGCTCCTCACCCAGGATTTGTGGATACCCACTCTCTGGAAAAACCTTTCAGCCTGGAAAGCAGCTGTTATTGCCAACAATTGCACACATTCTGCAGGTTTCATGCCACCATTCCTCTGCCTTTTCCCTGAAACATCMGGAATTTGCATGACCAGGAGATGTGAGTGGAACTGAGTCATGAGGGCAACTGGGGCAGGTTTGCTCCACTCCCCACCTCAAAGGACCTCGCAAACTCCATGGAAATAAAGTGGAGATACAAAACATGGACAATTCTGCAGTTTGTGTGTTGTCTTAGCTCCATTTTCACTCAAAGCCTTGGGCACAGCTCTGCAGTTAAGGATACTTTAGGGATGTTTTTTATTAATCTTTATTAATGCCAAAGTAAATCATACACATATAGACAAGTCTACTATATTTTAATAATACCYTTCTAAGGGTTTTATCATGAGATAGACTATGTGCTTCTTTCTGGGCTACAAACACCCTGAGCCAGTGCCCATTTACGCTGTTTCTTATTATATATATTCTGTTCTATTCTATTCTATTCTATTCTATTCTATTCTATTCTATTCTATTCTATTCTATTCTATTCTATTCTATTATCAGATCTTATCATCATATTATATTATATTATTATTTTATTAATTTTCCTATCCAGTCAATTTGTTAAAAAGCAAACTCAAACAAACCAATTCAGATTAAGCAAACTATTCCCATTTGTTTGGAATAAACAAATAGGCATTATATATATTATATAATAATGGGCACTGTTTATATAATATATATGGGCACTATTTATATAATATATATATTATATAAACAATGGACACTGTTTAATACTATATATTAAATATTTTATTACTATTATTATAAAATTGTATTAWTATTGTTACTGTTATTATTTAATAATACTATATTAGGCCTTCCTGCTCACTTTCTTCAGAGCAGTGCAATATTTCAATTTTCCTGTCCACTGAATTTGTTAAAAAGCAAAACAGAACAAACCAACCTTATTTTGAAGAAACCTAAATGAGGTATATTTTCATTGTTCCTGGAGTGACCCTGTGTGCAATGAGATGTTTSGTTTGCTGTAGCTTTAATGACATTGTGTTTAGAATCTGGGTTATTTTTATGTTTTAAATTAACTTTCCATCTTTGAGCAGTTTGGAAAGAAACCAAAATACGTAAATGGGAYTTTAGCTGGAAAGAAAGAAGGGGGGTGATGATGTGATTATGCTAAATTATTCTGTAAATTCCATTCTATAATTCAAATTCCAATTATATATTTTCAATTCTGTAAATTCAAATTCCATTTCTATAACCCAAATCCAGATCTTTGGGTAGAATTTAAACTTGATTTTCTTCTGTCTCTGCTGGGAATTTTTGTGGCCACTAAAATTTGGTTTTCATGTTTTCAGAGTGCTCCTGGGGTTTTACACAGTGCCAAGTTGAGTCTGYGGGTGGGTGGCGAGGTGAGAAGGCTGAGCTGAACAATTCTGGGGGTGCAGTCCAGAGCCCCTTTGTAGGGTTTGTCTTCCATCTTTCCCCTAACAATGGTCTGTGTGGGGATCCATCTCATCCAGTGGATTTCTCCAGATCAGCTCCAGAAGCTTTTCCTGTCCCTGACACTGTCTCTGTATCTGATCTTCACCTAAAAAACCCATATAAAAGTCACACCAGGGGAGGTTTAGGTTGGGAATCAGAAAATATTTCTTCACTGAGAGAGTTCACGAGCACTGGCACAGGTTGCCCAGGGCAGTGGTGGAATCAGCATCCCTGGAAGCTCTCAGAAAACATTTGGCTGTGGTGAGGGGACATGGTTTGATGGACCTGGCAGGTTGGACTCTCGCTGGAGGTCCTTCCCAGCCTTAATGAGGATGTGATTTCTGATTCTGAGACGGGTGTTTCTGCTGAGAACTCTGCCTTTCCTGTGTGTGTGTGTGTTTAGAAATATGTGCCAGTTGACAGCAAACCAGCTGGGGAATTACCCCTACATGAATAT
>NW_026623681.1:184087-186036 GCF_030028575.1 Malurus melanocephalus | reverse complement strand
TGGTGCTGCAGCCCCGTTGCAGTGATGGATGTGCTCTGGGTCAATGTTCAATGTTCAATGGTGCTGCAGCCCCGTTGCAGTGATGGATGTGCTCTCGTCCAAGCGCTGATCCTGCAGACAGGTCCAGTCTGTCTCTGCAGGTCCAGGGGTGGTTCTGGAGCTCCTCTCCTCTGGGAATGCAGTGGGAGAAGTGTCCCAGTGTCCCAGAGCCTCAGTTTCTGTGCCAGTAGGGATGTCCAATTCCTCTGCTCTGGGTGGGGCATCTCGCAATGGGATGATGGAATTCCATGGGTCATTCCCAGAGCCCTGGATGGCCCATGAGCAGAGATGGCCCCCGAGGGTGTTATCAGGGCTGGGTCATGCTCTTTATCTCTGCCCCACCTGGTCTAACAGCTCATGGAGATGGTGACAGAACACAGACTGCTTTGGGTACACCTTCCATGTGACTTGAGACAATATACAAATGCATGTGGCTCTCCTGAGTGGAGATTTGGGTGCCTTTTGCCAGAGGAAGGACACCCAGGATTCCTCCTGGAGCTGGAATTCTGCTCCTTGCAATTGTATGAGAAGCCCCTGAGRCTGTGAGGGCTCAGTGTCAGTGGGCACAGGAGCCCAGGCTGGGTTGGGGGCTGATCCCTGCTCATTAGCATATCATTAGCATCTGCTCTGCATGCCCAGCACACCCCTGCTGCACAGAGACGCTGTCTGGGAAATATTTATTTCCAACACCTAGGGCCAAAACAGTCCCGAGCAGATTTTTTGTGCAAGTCTGGGTTAATAGCAAGGCACAAAGCCCCACTGGGTGAGCAGGCTGGCACTTCCCCAGCACACTGAGAGCAGAGAAAACTTCATTATCATTAAATGGAGCTCACCATTTTCAGTTGTTCAACCGACATGTGAGAGCCACCCCCTCAAAATTCATCACTGTTCGCAAATATTAACTGGGGAACAAACAAATTAAGGGTAGCATAAGCTCCCCAAAGCTGTTTTAAACCTGCAGTGCTTTATTTAAAAGCTGTTGGACAATATGGTTTGTTTCTGCTGCTGTACAGCTGATTCTTAGTGCTTTTGTGGCCTCCTCGCTTCACACCGCCCTGTTCATTTTCGTGAACAAATCAGGAATCTTGGGATCCCATGTGAAGATTCGCCTGTGATTCATGAATGCCCGCTGTAAATGTAATTAATGCAGTTCTAATGTGAATTTTATGGACCTCCAGAGTCTGTGCATGTTCATGGCTAAGTGAGCAAAGGCTGATCTATGGCAATTTGTGTAAGAGACATAAAATGGATAAGTGCAAGGAACCTTTTCAAAATGCTGGGGCTTTGCCTGATTTTATWACATCCTGTTGAGAAGCTGGCTTCACCCCAAAAATGTAACTCTACATTATTATATATTATAAYGGACTTATAATAATATTACAATATTTATATAATAATTTATATAATGTATTTATAATAAACCTGGAGTCATGCTCAGTGAGAGCAAGGGTACTTACACCTTGCTGCATGTTCAAATACTGCTGGCTCAAAAACCAGTACTCAGAGAAGCTCCTCAGTGCCTACAAAACCTCAGCTGAGCTCTGTGCTGCAATAATTYTGCAGGACAGCTCCACAGCTGGGTTTTGGGTGGAGGGCACAAAGCCCCAKCCTGGCAAAGCAGCCATCAGGGTGGTGGGCAGAGCTGGGGAGGTGATGCCTAGTGTGAGCTGAGCTCCAGGGCAGGATTCCCCTGCAGGAGGCTCAGCCAGAAGGATTTTGCCCAGATCCCCATGCAGCTGGGTTGGTTTTGCTCAGTGGATATGCTGAGGTTCAACATGGCCGGGAATGTGTCCCTGGAATCTCCTCTGTGTTGTCCCCTGGATCGTGGGTGGTTTTATGTCACTGCTTCATGTCCTGTGAGGCACCTGTGGCACCTACAGACCAGTGTGTCCCTGCCCCAAAACAGGAAC
>NW_026623681.1:164221-183273 GCF_030028575.1 Malurus melanocephalus | reverse complement strand
CTGAAATGCCAGTAAGAAGGGAGAAAATGTAAAGTCGTTGATGTTTAAGGACATAGCATTTTTGAATAGTTCATGCTTTTAATGAGGTTTATACTTTAATACTTTATCATTTTACTCTTTTGCTGTCACCTCAGGACGTCACTGGAGACAGGAAGCAGCATCTCAACTGACCCACTCAGGTACTGTAGCAATCGTAGATGGTAGTTTGAGGTTGGCACTGACAGAAATGCCCTGTTCTGTACCAGCTGCACTCGACACAGCTCTACCTGGTAGTGCCCAGCCACCAAAGGCCCTGACCAAACAGCCGGATTTCCCTGGGAGTGGGTAATTTGCCCTTTTCCAGGATTTCCAACTCAAAATTCAGTTCTGGCTTCAGACCCCGTGTTTGTTCTCAGAGGAGCTCCAAGGGGAGGGACAGAAGGGTGTGTTTGTGCACAGATTTTTGTGACCTCTCAGATTTTTGTGACCATCCTGCTGGCAGTACCTGCCTTGTCCTGCTGTCCTGTGCTGCTCTGGGGACACAGCTGTGTGCAGATGCTGCTCCTCTTTCTGTTGCTCAGCATTTTAATTTTGATGAAAGCTCCAGCTTTGGAGAGCTCTGTCACTGGAGGCTCTGCCACAGCTGGGATTCGCCTTTGATCACTGCTTTTGGAGAGAAATGCTCAGCCCTGTTAAGGCTKCGTCTCAAATGGGTGCCTGGCATCTCTTACACTCCTCCCTGCACATTGAAAAGTGCATCAAAGGCACAGAGTTCCTTTGATAAAGCTGGGGCAGGTCCCTCCCTCTCCAGCTGACAGTTGTTTTGGTACAAGTCCCCTCCTCTGGAGTTCTGGGTTGAGGATGTGACTTTTTCCCACACGATGTCACTTCAACCTTGCTTGCACAGAACGGTGGGAGTTGCTCTGTTTAACCTTATTCAAATTAAGGGCCGTCTGTAATTAATCTTCCATTATTACCCAGTGTAAAGCCCTCTGAAGTGCAGAATTTGCCTGGTTGCCGTTTCCTGAGCTGCCACCCCCCCGTGCTGTGCCGCTCCCTTTGTCCCCAGCACGGCCACCCTGCSCCACGCTCGGTCCCCACTGTACTTTTGTTCCATTCCCAGGGTGATGGGACACTGGGCCTTTGTCTGGGAGGACAATGCAGGGAACAATCCCAACTTCCCCCAGCCCTGCTCCTCTCCATGTTTATTTTAGCACAAGCATTGTGATGCTGGTGTGTGATTTACCAGAGCCAGGTATTGCTGACACCTTCWTTGCAGGCTTGAAATAGATTTTATTACCATGGCTTTCCTCTCATTGTTTTTGTTTTTTTTTTYCATGGGAGGGTATCAGTGAGAAATATGGAAGAATTAAATGCAGGCAGTAAGTCGTTCTGAATCTAGAGARCTGGGCTGAAATGATACCTGGGAGTTACCAGAGGAGGATGTCAAAATGCCACTCTTTAACTGCAAATTAAATAATTTTGTGACGTTTAAAAACTCTGGGGTGAAACAGTCATAGAGGAAACACTGAAGAAAAATGCTCAAATTTTATCAGATAAATCTTTGAATTTTCCTAGTATTAAAGAGTTACTGAGGGAAGAGAATGTGACATCTAGTCCACTTCAGCAGGTCACATCARCCTGCTCTGGAGCTGTAATCAGATAGAATTAAGGACATTCTTTTTAAGTACAATGAAAGACAACAGAAGACTTCTGCTTAGTGGATGTGTTCCCATGAATTTGTTGAGCAAATCGGCCTTTAAAGCACCCAGCAAATGGGATATCCCAGTTAATGTGGTCCCACCCAGTGTCCTGTCAGGTATTTCTTAGTCAGGGTACTCTTCTTGTATTTTGCTCAYGAATTTCCTGTCCCCTCCACAACCAAAAGTGGTTGACATTTGCCCTCAGTGAACCACTCAGTGCTCGAAAGACTAAAGGTTAATGTGAAAAATGTGCTTGTGTGCATTATAAAGCAGAAAATGTATAAAAATATTACCWATTTTATGTGTCCATATATTGGCTGGCACAATTCCCTTCACAGCCTGCACAGGATTTATTCTGCACATTCTGAGCTGGCCTCTTTCAGCTGGCATCTGAAAATATTTTGTTTCCTAAGATCTAAATCTTAATGTGGGCCTTCTGGATGGCTGAACTGCCAGCCCTGTTCCAAATGAGCTCCAAATTTAAATGTTGGAGCTTTGGGGTGGATTTGTCACCTTCTGTGACAAACTGCTCAGCCAGTGGTTGTTTGAGCTCAGGGAGGATGTGCAGGAAGGACAGTCGGGATTAAGAGAACAGCAAAGTTCCTCCTGCCCTTCTTCATTGATACTTTGGCAGCTGAGTGGTTTAATAACCAAAACTAAAGGATAATATCAAATGATGATAGAATTCATCTGTGGGGAGTGCATGACTGAGAGCTGTCTGAAGACAGAGGAGTTTGGTTTGGGTTGCTGGAGGATTTCCAGGCAGCAGAGCTGCCCTTCAAGCCAGCCTGGAGGAGAAAGACCTTGATTTCTGTCCCTGTCTCTCTGGGCATCTCTGCAGAGGGTGTCCCCAACCTTGGGGTGCCCCAGGGTGTCCCCGAGCCTGAGGGCTCCATGTGAGCACAGCCCTTCCTCCTGCCCTGGTGGGGCAGGGATGCTCCAGCCTGGTACCAGGACCCTGCGAGGGGCAGGGAGGGACAGCTGCTTTGCCAGAGCCTGGAACACCAACATTTGCCTGGGATTTCATCCCAAACTCTGACATGGAGAGCCCTCCCTACACGTGCAGTGCCCACGCAGCGCCCAGCGCTGGAGCTTTGGGTGCTGCTGCATCCCGTGAGCACCGAGGCTCTCAAACCTCCCGGGAGGAAACCCAACATCTCTGCTCAYCCAAATCCTCAGTTTGTGCACCTGCTCTGCGCTCCCCCACTCCTTAACGTGGTGTGAGCAGGGTGTCATGGATGGATGTGGGATCCCGTGGAATTCCTGAGCTCCACAATGCACAAATTTTTAAAATCAAGTTTTGGTGCATGGCCAGGGAAGGATTTCACCCCGGAGGCTGGAAGGACTCGTGGGAAACAATTTCCTTGCTACAATTCGTGTGCTCCACCTGAGCAGGGGGATGCATTGTTTTTCTGTGGGAGTTAAATGTTTTTCAGGAATGTTCCTGATGCGTCACTATAAAGGTTTAACTGAGTAAAGAGCAGCAGTACAAGAAATGTATTTTGGAAGGGGTTAAAGATTGTCACCAGATGAGTCAATTTTCCTGATCTGCCCAACTTTTGACATTAGTGAGTGCCCCAGCTTCATGCTGGGGTTGTTTTCTCCCTCAGTGGATTGTTTTCCTTCAGCCTCAGAGCTCTGGGGGTTGGCATGAAAGCCACCCCTAAAAAAGGAGGTGGTGCAACGTTCCATTTCCACYTGGTCTTTTTTCAGGGGCTGTTTCTGAAAGCCTTGTCAGGGGCTGAACTCTGAGTGACTGCAGAAATTCCCAGCAAACTGCTCCCGGCTGCAGCACATCCMAAAATCCCTCCTTGTGCGAGGCCTGGGAATTCTGAGTCAAAGGTTTCAGTAAATGCCTTTCTGAAAGAGCCAGTTTTCCATCCCRGCTGAGCGTGAGATGAAGCTTAATTTCCTTTGTTGTTTTCCTCGGGAAGACAAGGGAAAGTGAGGAACGTGTTGAGAGCGTGGGGCTTTTCATTTGCAAAAGTCCTAATTAGCATTTTCTCTGCGTGAAGGGGGGATAATGGGTGGTGGATGCTGTCAGGAAATCCACGGGTACATGGCTCCTGTGCTCTGAGAGCCCACTGCTTGGAAATAGATAATTAAGGTGATAAATAAGGTTTTGGGTTGTTGGTTTTTTTTCTTTCTGGAAGGGATATGATGGTGAGAAAGAAATTGCTTTGCAATGTGARCAGACAAAGGATAAGTTTCCTGAAAAGTCTCATTTCAGGATCAAGCCTTTGGCTGGCATCTCCTGAGCTTACTTGTCGCAGGCTGCCTTTCCCCTTTTCCTTTGATCCTRTGAATAGCTGTCCTTGGTTGTGGGATGTAACCATTTTTTTTCTTTGTTTTTCTCTCCCTTTTTTTAAGGAGTATCAAAGAATTCTGACTCAAAAATGTGACAACAGGGGAAACTCAATTTCTTTCTTTTTTTTCCCCCCCTTTTTTTTTTCCTCCTTTTTTTCCCCCTTGTGTTGTTTGTTCTTGGAAACAAAGGAAAAAAGGATTTCCCATTCCCCTCTTGGCACCACCAAACCCGAAGCAGGAGGCAGTGCCAGGAGCTTGGGGCTCACCAGCAGCCCCAGGGCCTTTCCTCARCTCTTCTTTGGATAAAACCACCCTGGAGAACAGGGGATGAAAAGCAGGGATGAAAGATTTTTAATAAGAAAATCTCAATATCCGTACCRCGATGGCATCAGTGACTTGATAATGCCAAGCTAATGAATCCCAAGGGAATATGAGTCCAGAAAGAAAAACAGGCTCAGATTTGGGCGTGTTTCATGTTGGGGGGTGATGTTGTTTCTCAGAGATAGCCAGTTGTGTTTTTGCTCACAAATCACCAGCTCTAGTGCTGCTCTGGAAGAAATCCCAGCAAATAAATGCAGGCAGCATTTATTGAAGGGGTATTTCAGAGAGAATCTACACAAGAAATTGTTTTTTAAAAGGCTCAAATCAAACCCATTTTTTCCCTGCAAGTTGCTTTTTTCATGATGTGCTTGTTCCCATCACCTRCCCTGTCCCATACAAGGTGTCTTTAGGGAAATACCAAAGTATAACAGTGTTTAAGTATAACCCACCCATTTCTTCACTTCACTAAAGAAATTGCCAATGTTACTCAAATATATTTATAATATCATTCAATTAAACTTGCACAAAGCACTTTTCTAAAAAGATGYAAGGCACTTCTGCAACTCCACAGTGACAATGAGTGAAACCAGAACCCCTAAATATAGCTTATATGGATCCCTAAATACAGCTTGTATGGATCCCTAAATATCATTTATTATCCAGGCACTTGGGGGACTAGAGAGGTCTAAATGGAAAAGAGCCTCAGGTTACGGCCTAGGGGGTTGGTTTACTTTTCATATTTTTTAAACAGTGTTAAAATTCCTGTGGCTTTTTGGGGAGGTCATTGTAGGGGWGTTTGATAGTTATTTGTTTGGTTGGTTTATTTTGTTTGGTTGGRTTTTTTTGTTTGGTTGATTGTTTGGGGKTTTTTTGAGTGGTTTAAACACTTGTCCCAGTGCCAGAATGGTTGTGAAGTATTTCTTGGGTTCTGCCTTTGGTTTTGTTGTAGTAACTGCTGAACTCTTGAGTTCCTCTCTACCTGTTTGACAATGTTGCAAGCTGCAGCCTCAAATGTTTGCTAGGAGTGATTTTCAGAAAGGAAACAGAATGAGAAATTGTGGCTTCTGGACAAGTGAACTTAGTGCAAACTGGACACAARACCTGGTCTTCACTAGGACACCKCTTATTCAAAAAGAGCAACAAAAAYGTTAAAAATTGATAAAYGGCTGTTGCGGTTCTCCTGTGCCAGCCGTGTTTGCTGCAGTAGAACAGTTCTGTGCTGTTGTTAACTCAGGCCTGTGAACCTGGAGAAGGGATGGGCAYGGATTCCTCCTGTCTGACCAAGCACAGCACCCAGGGAGCAGCTGGGGCTGGGTCAGAAGTTGAGATGAATCTCAGGGAAATCTCCTGTCCCCAGAGGGTGCTGGCATTGCCCAGACTCCCCAGGGAATGGTCCCAGCCCCGAGGCTGCCAGAGCTCCAGGAGTGCTTGGACAGCACTGCCAGAGATGGACAGGGGGGAGTGTTGGGGGTCTGGGAGGGACAGGGGATGGACTGGGTCACCTTTGGGGTTCCTCCCAGCCCAGGGTTTTCATAGAATCCCAGACAGATTTGGGTTGGAAGGGACCTTAAATCCCATCCAGTGCCACCCCTGCCATGGCAGGGACACCTCCCACTGTCCCAGGCTGCTCCAGCCCCAATGTCCAGCCTGGGCTTGGACACTGCCAGGGATCCAGGGGCAGCCACAGCTTCTCTGGGCACCCTGTGCCAGGGCTGCCCACCCTCCCAGGGAGGGATACCCCCCTAATCTCTGCTCTACCCCTGCCCTGTGTGGTTTCGCTCCCGGATTCGCACCCTTGGCAGTTCACGTTGGGATAGAGAGGCTGGAAGGGGGAGGGGAGGGAGGAGCCAGAATTGGGCCACGGTAAAAGACAGGAATTTTTRAAAATTGGTGCTCCCCTCTTCTCAGAACAAAAGCAATCCAATCTTTTATCGTGCCTTGCAGGGGTCTGGATGGCAAACGCTGCTAATCCTGACATCCCCCGCTCGCAGCGGCTCCCAGCTCGCTGCCTGCGGCTCGGGGCGGCTCCGGAGCGGCTGCGGCTGCGGCATCCCCCGGGATGCTCCGCCGGGATTCCCCGCGGGGCTGTCCGTCCCCGCCGGCAGCCTCCTGTCTGTCCGCCTGTCTGCCCGCCTGTCGGTCCGCCTGTCTCTCTGTCCGTCTGTCCGTCCGTGCCCGCGCCCCGGGGGCTGTCCCGCTGCCGCCCGCCGTTCGGGGTTGGTTCATCCTCCCCCCTGCGCTCCCTGGCAAAGCGCGTTGTGTACAAGATAAGCACAATCTGCTGGGTGAGCGGGAGGCTCTGAGCTCCTGCCTGCCTTCTTCTTCATCTTCTTTTTTTTTTTTTTTTTTTTTTTTTCCCCTCCCATCACGAGAAGCCCCTAGCTCCCGAGGTGCCGCAGACAATGGAGCTGATGTGCCGGTACAGGAGGAGCTGAATAACGGGGGGAAAAAGGGAAAAGGGCAAACGCCTGCAGCCCCATGTGCTGAGCTCCCAGCCCTGCTGTGGGTACCAGGCACTGGTGTCAGAGCCCGTCGAGATAATTGCCTGCATTTTCCGAACTTCTGCGAGCTCTGAGGATGCTTTCCAAAGGTCCATCCGAGCCGTAACTGGAATTTACCCACGCTGCCTGTCCAGAGGGCTCTCCGAATGGCCTAAAACAGCCGAAAGGAGACGCGGGATTTCTGTGTACCAGCAGCGATCCCGGCAGGACTGGGGGCTCGGGGCGAGCCGAGCGGCGAGCAGGATCAGAGAGCGCCCGTGAATCCTTTGTGCGCCCGCCTCTTTGTAGGAGCCGGGGCTGGGCTGCAGGTGCCGAGCCTGTGCGGGTGTCCGGGCTGCGGGGCCATCCCCCGGCCGGCCATGGGGACACGGGGCTGTCGCGCCGCCTTTGAGTCACTCACACCCTGACCAAACTCGCTCGTGTCGCTAAAAGGCGGCCGCACAGCGCGGCRGCGGCGGCGGGAGCGCTGCAAAATGCTCAAGTTGAAGGCCTTCTGCTTGGATTACTGGCAGTTTTTATGTCTCCAGCCTCTTCATGGTTTCTATAAAAGGTAAGGGAACGTTAACTCTGAAATGTTCTGCGGCACATGGTGCCACCAGTGCTTCTCGCTGCTCTGCTGCCCTGCAGAAGGGAGCAGGGAGAGCCAGGCAATTAATGAGAACTTGTGACAAAGATTGTAAAGCTGCTTTTTTTTTTTGCTTTTTTTTTTTTTTTAATTGCATTAATTATCAGCCGTCTCTGTGCATGCAGATATGAAGGTGAGGGTGCTGTTTGGTTTTAATATGTGTTTTAGGTCACATCATCTCAGCTGAGACTCAGTACTTTTTCTTCCCTGRTATTTCATCCTCAGGCACAGCATCTCGTGCTGGAGTGTCCCCACTGTACCCAGCACCGGCCGATTAATTGAAATGTCACAGAAATTTCTGTAATGCAGAGAAGACCCTTTCTTTCCCCAAGATACTTAGTAATTTAGCAGTTCATCTTGGCTCTCCTGCTGCCACAAAGTGCACATCAGAGTCATTGAGAGCAGTGGGCTGCACTGAGGCAGGGCTGACAYCCAGCTGCAATGATTGATGGTGAATGGTGATGGGAAAGAATAGGTCCGGGTGGCAGATGCATTGAGCTTGCCTATTTAATGGAAMAGCAAAATAAGCAATTCCATTTAACGTGTCCCCGAACTTACCCTGGTGCTTTTTAACCTAAACTCCGTTTTTCTTGCTCTGGATTTGAGCTGTTAAGCAGAGGGAGCTGGGTGGGTTTGRATTTTCTGGGGGGAAAACGGTGATCCCTTCCTTGTGCACAGACCCCACGCGATTCTCTWAAACGGGATTCCGTCCTTGTTATGTACACTTTCTGCTCTGGCTACCTATTGTCAGCCTACAGAAAGTGCTTTGTGCTAAATGCTAATTGCAGTTGGATTTTTCATGCAGTGACTGAAGGCTGGCAGAGGGAACTGTTCCAATCTTTTTCAAGGTTTACTGGGTGCCCCGCTCTTTCTGGCATTGAGCAATGCGGGACCCTCGTCTGTGACCATTGGCTGGTGAAGTTTCAAAAGACAGCTTTATTCTCCTCTCCTTGCAGCTTTGCACAGATTCCATTGCCAAGCCAAAAAATCTCCAACCCAGTCCCAGCCCATTGTGATGTTTCCCTCGCTGAGAAACCATATATAATAATAGAAATGTAGCCAGACTGTTTTGACACAAATAAATACAATTGAACTCCAGCTTTCTGTCTCGGATTCCTGGCCAAACCCCAGCTGTATAGCACATGAATTACTGGGGAGTTAATCTACATCTCCTAATGGAACCCCCTGCRATGGGGCTGCCCATTTATTTCCTTCCAGATAATTAATTTACTTGCCATCAAAACCTGGATGTGCTTGAACCTTCTGTCTGCAGTGTGTTTGCATGAAAAAAAGAAATAAAACCAGGCCTCAAGTACTTCAATGTCAGATAGAGGCACTTTGTTCTCATCTTTTTTGAGAAGAAAAGAAAATTGAAGGAAAGTTGCAACTTCCTCATGATTGAAACAAAATAATTTTTTGGTCGAAGCACAAACAAGTGTGGAAAGCAGGTGCTGCAGAATAACAAACCTTAAATGSAAGGAAGTTCATCTGAAAAAGAAAGAAAAAAATACTTTCTGGAGGCTTTCAATTACTTTTTATTAGTGATTGTAAATTGTTTGAAATGCTCTTGGAAAAGAGCCCGGGGCAGCGGGGAGGTTTTGTGTGTGCCCTGTGTATAAATTTCCTATTTTTATGTATAAAATGAGATAACATATAACCAAAACAGGACTTGGGTAACTTTTCCATTTGGTGACCGTACRCTTCCCTTCTGAGCACTGCCTCATTCTGATTTTCAGTTGCAGTCGGTGCTCRGAGCCATGGAAAATGTTCCAAATGTTGCTTTGGAAGCTGTGACTTGCTGCTCCATGTGGGATGTCCAGCTGTGTTTTCCAGGGGATTCTTGTGGGCTCGTGTCCAGGGAAGGGAACGGAGTTGGGGAAGGGTCTGGAGCCCCAGGAGCAGCTGAGGGAGCTGGAAAGGGGCTCAGTCTGGAGCAAAAGAAGCTCAGGAGGGACCTTGTGGCTCTGCACAACTCCCTGACAGGAGGGGACAGCCGGGGGGGTCGGGCTCTGCTCCAGGGAACAGGGACAGGAGGAGAGGGAACGGCCTCAAGCTGTGCAAAGGGAAGTTTAGGATGGATAGGAGGAAGAATTTCTTCATGGAAGGGATTGTCCAGCACTGGGACAGAGTGCTCAGGGCTGGGGTGGAGTCCCCATCCATGGAAATGTCCAGGAAACACGTGGATGTGGCACCTGGGGACACGGGTCAGTGRCGGCCATGGCAGTGCTGGGGRTGGCTGAACTCSATGGTCTCAGGGGCTTTTCCAGCCTCAGTRATTCAGGGATTCTGGCTCTGCTGCCCGACCTGGACAGCTCTGGGGTTTGGCACGACTTTATCTTGCTCTGGAAGTGAAATCCTCGGACTTGAAGAGCAATCCATGCAGGGTGAGCTGGGTGGTGTGGTGGCCTGGCCCTTGTGCCCAGAGCTGCGGGGCTGGCAGGGACAGGGGACAATGAGCCATTCCCCTCCCTGGCTGTGCTGCAGGGCCAGCTGGGGCACRGTGAGCAAACTGAGTCACAGGGATGGGACACAGGGAAACTGGGACACGATTGTGAGTTTATTTCTGTGAAAATCCACTTCCAAAATAGCAACCTGGGCATGTGGCATTCCTGAGGAAATGCCAGGTAAGGGCACCCAGCTTGCAGAGAGAGCTTCTCTGGTGTTTGTTCTCTCAACACAGCAAAGGGAARTAAGGAAAAATCCACCAACCCTCTTTCAGTCCATTCCTTAAAGTTGGCAGCACCTTCAGGAACCAGGACTTTGCCTATCCCATGGACATTCACCAAACAATGTCACTGGGAAAYGATGCTGATGYCTCCRGAGATGTGTTTATAGAATTTATAAACCAGCAGCATCATTGATCCGAGTGTCAGCAAATGGCACAAAGCAAACTGGGGCACTGGGGTTAAACCTGCTCCAAAAAATGGGTGGAAATCCAGTGATTTGTGAAAATGAGATTTCAGAACCCCTCACCAAGGGTTGGTTTTGGCACCCTCCTGGTACAAACCCTAAGGGTGCTGAGATGTGTTTCTAGGACAGATTAAAGGGTGAGAGGAGCAGATCACTGTCTGGTTTCCTTAGCCTTGCCTCATGCTTTGCTTCCAGGGTTGTTATAAACCCACGTGAGTGCAGGTTAGCATGTGAAAGTGAAGATTTTCCTCTGCCAGGGGGGAAGCTCCTTGCTGTGCTGCTGCCAGCTGGTGTGTAATAGCCCAGGCAAGAAATTGGTACCATTAGCATTGCATTAAAGATCAAGCAGGAGGTGAAGAAATGTGTGACTGGCACTCAGGGCAGCTGTAATCCGCAGATTTTCCCTCCCAGAATGTCTTCTGGGTAAAGCAAGAGAATTTCAAAAAACATAAAGGAAGTGCCAAGTTGGTGAAAGCTGCTTTATTGGAGTATCTTGTTTGGCAAACAAGACCGTTTTTAAACGATCTCTTGTCATTTTCAATTTTTCTTTCCTGGTTTTGGTCTCTCTGAAGGAGACACGAGTCCCTCGCAGAACAATTAGGGCCGTTAATAACGAGCTGCCCCATGGAATCAGCAGAGTGAGAGCTGCTTTGAAGCCAAGGATTAGTGGGAATTGCTCCTGCCACCCTTCAGCTGGCACTCACTGTGCATCAGGATGGCTGAATCACGCATTTAAACCCATCTCTGGGCAGAACAGGTCTGTATTTTGGTGTAGGACTCACTTCCATGAGGATGTGTCAGTGTGGAATTAAAAATGGAAATGCTTCCATCCATCGGCTCCTTAGGAGCAGCTGCTGTTGAAAACAATACAACTTTGAAAAWTTATTTCTGTAGTTAAACTTAATTTAACCTTACTTTAAAAAAAGAATTATTTCAAAGTTTTTGTTTTAAAAATTAAGCATCACTTTATAAAAATAAACTTAATGTATCAACGAACTGAGTGTAGCCCAAAAGATAACCGAAAAGATAAACGGCCATCAACAAAACATCAACAGAACATCAGCGGCCATCTCCTAACATCTACCCCAGATGCCTCTAGCAAAATTAAAAATATCCAGTCCAGAAAAAAAAACTAAGTAAAAAAAAAAAATTAAAAAATTCTAATTAACATCAAAACAAAAAAAATTCAAATCCAATTAAAAAAAATACTAAAAGCTACTCAGCTCTAGACCAATAAACTTAAAAAAAATACATCCCTATAAATTTTAACTRCATAAAATTTTTTWAAAAAGTAAARAYRTGTATTCAGAATATTTTCCTTAACACRWCCTAACCARTAAATAAAATAATGCTTAATTCTTTATCACTTCAAATACAATATTAGAGAATTTTTATTTTCTTCCCGCTGCAATATCAGAGAATCTGAGTGTCAGGAGCTGCTCAAAGCCCCTCTGACCCTGTACTCTGCAGGGCACCTGCAGCCCTCTGCTCATCCTCTTCCCCACTCTCTTATCCTACAAAAATGTGCAGCGTTTGAAGCTGGGAAGGGAGTTGCCAGCCTTAATTTAGATGAGGTTTAAAGACAGCACAGGGGCTTGAAACGATCCTGTGAGCGCTGAGCTCTGGGTTAACTCTTTGTTAAAGGAASGTGCTTTGAGGGGCTTTGTTCCTCCCTCCTGGTGTCACCAGCGCGGCCTCTGCTCTGGGGTTTGGGTTCAGCGCTCTGGGGTGACGGCACAGGGCAGTGCTGCTGCTTCCTTTAGAAGGAGAAGGTGCAAAGAACTCCCTGGTCATGTGTGACTACCTAAATAAATTCATTGTTTAAAACCAGATTTAATAAAGGGGAGAAAATTTGTGTACAATTCTGTAATCCCATATTCCCGGAGGCAAAGGCTGCGAACTAATTACCTCAGTAACAAGGAGTAGGGGGGAAAAAATTCCTTAAATTCTGCTTTTGCACACTGCTGGACAGTGATGTCGGCGGGTTTGTGGATCTTCTTGCCATCGGTCCAACTCGGAGCTCCTCTGCAGCGCCTTACATCCAGACAAAAGCGGGGTGGGTGGGGGAAAGGAGCGCGGCTTTGCCCTGAACTCGCCTCGGGAGTTCACCATATATGTTGTTAGAAACAAATGGTTCGCTTTCACTCGGCAGTGACTTCATCCCGAGCGTGGCTGAGTCATGTGCCCGTGGTCCCTCTCCAGAGGATGCTTTGGCGAGGCTCCTGCAGCTGCAGATTCCCAAATCCGCCCCCTCTGGAAGCGCACGGCACATCTCAGCATTCCCACAATCAGCGGGGAGACGGTGAGGATCGAACCCTCAAATGAACGCACAAATCAGCAAAATGCCTTAAAAAACCACCGGAGCGTTTCTGTTTGCTCAGGGAAGTGTTCCAAGTKGAGAAATCTCAATGGAAATGCCCAGATAGCTGCTGATGTGGGGGCAGCCCCCTTGTGATGCCATTGCCGGCTCTCTGTGCGGTGTTTCTCGCTCACACGCCCTGAATTCCTGCTCCTGGTCTGCTCTCCCTCCCTGCCGGGACACCCATCATCCCACGGGATCCCTTCACTCTCCATGGCCCGCTTCCCCCGAGCTGTGCGCTGGGATCTGGGCACGGCTGAGCAAAGCCCCGCACGGACCTGCTGGGCTGGGATGGCTCTGCTGGGCTGAACTGGGCTGAACTGGGCTGAACTGGGCTGAACTGGGGGCAGACCAGACACAGCTCCGTGGGGGTGCCTTCCTTCCCCTGCCTTCCCCTGCCTTTTCCCATCTTTCCCCTTCCTTCCTTTTTCCCTTCCTGCCTTCCTCTGCCTTTTCCCTGCCCTTCCCCTGCATTTTCCCTGCCTTTCCTGGCCTTTTTCCACCTTTCCCCTGCCTTTCCTGGCCTTTTTTCACCTTTTCTCTGCCCTTCCCCTGCCTTTTCCCTACCACCTCCTGCCTTCCCCTGCGTTTTTCCATCTTTTCCCTGCCCTTTCCCACCTTTCCCCTCTCTTTGTCCTGCCTTTYCCCTGCCTTTCTCTGCCAYCCCCTGCCCTTTCCCTGCCTTTYCCTRCCTTCCCCTCRCCTCTCTCCTTCTTTTCCCCTGYCTTTTCCCTGCCTTTCCCCTTCCTGCTTTTCCCCACCTTTCCCCACTTTCCCCCTGCCTCTCTGCAGCCTTCACAATTCTCCAGGCTCCCTGAAACTTCCCTTTCCTCCAGCCCCTTCCCTCTCACCCAGGAGCCATCTGTGAGCCCTCAGGTCCTCCCTCCTCCACACTTGCACAGATTTTAACCCCAGAGAGCTTTGAAGGCTGATGTGGTGATTTTTTTGGACCCTGCCCTTTAGCAGCATTCCCAGAGCACAGGGGGTCTGCCAGGCTGTTCTTTCCCTTTCCTGGAGCTGGCTGAGCCGGTGGGCTGCCCCTGGAGCTGTCACAATTGAATTGTGCCTCTGGCTCTGTGCCCTGCMGAGTGGAATGGGTGTTTCTGAGCTCACTTTGATCGCTGTCCAAGCAGAAGGAGCCCGGGGGTGGCCTTGAAGAGTCTCTCAGAGCTCGGGAAGGTGCTGGAGGGGATCCCAAACTCTCCAGCCTTAATGGAAATGCCAGGTCCAGGCTGGCTCTGCTGGGTTCAGGACTGGCATGGACATGGCACTGCTGTCAGCTCCCTGGAAACTCCCAGGTTTGCACTTCTTCAGGAATGTTTGGGGAAAATCAGTGAAAGAAATGTCCAAGAGAGTGAAAAGAAATTCAGTGAGGAGAAAATCCGCGGGGAAAGTGTTTTATGAAAACCTCCTAAGTCACAATTCTGGCTTCTTGCATGTTGAASGTTTGTAGATGCCCCAAGCTGCCCCGAAAGCCAGAACGCTTTTCCAGCTCGAAATTCAAACTCCATCTATTCGTAAGGCTCCTTGCAATCCTTAATTGGTAATCGCTTTTGTGTAAGGGGAGTGCTACCTAAGTTAAAAATAGGTCTGGGACTGCCCTGACAGCCCAGAGCAGGCTGGCTCCGCCTGTCACGTTTCCCTTTTGTCAAATCCCCTACAAATGTAATGAGCACAGGACAGAAATGCCGGGGAATCCCGGTGTGGGACCATCATGGCAGCAAAAACTCCAGGAAAACGGGCAAATGGTGCTCCTGAGCCTCGAGGGCTGCAGCAGGACAGGCTGCCCATGCCAGGGGGGATGTGCTGAGCTGGCTCTGGGTATGGGGACAGTGCTCAGCTCATCCCATGTGCTCTGTGTGAGGGGATGCAGCCACCCAGGGCACACCCAGAGATGTGTTTATAGAATTTATAAACCAGCAGCCYCATTGATCCRAGTGTCAGCAAATGGCACAAAGCAAACTGRGGGMACTGGRGTTAAACYTGCTCCAAAAAATGGGTGGAAATCCAGTGATTTGTGAAAATGAGATTTCAGAACYCCTCACCGAAGGGCTGGTTTTGGCACCCTCCTGGTACAAACCCTAAGGGTGCTGAGATGTGTTTCTGGTGCAGTTTAAAGGGTGAGAGGAGCAGATCACTGTTGGGTTTCTGTGGCCTTGCTTCACACTTTGCTTTGCACCCAGACTCATCCTAAACCACATCAGACGCCGTGTCCTGGGTGCTGCTGTTCCCCAGGCTCCTGTCCCCACCCTCCCCAGCATCCCTGCTGCCAGATGGGAATGGATCTGCAGAGGGGGAGAATGATGGAGTGTGACTCCAGATTCAGCCCTGCCTTTCTATTAATAGCCTTTAAAAGCCACTCACCACCTCCCGCTTGAGAAGGAGCCTCAGCTCCAGCATTCTGAAATGCCTGGAGTGATTCTGTCCCCTGTGGTGGCTCTGCCTTGCAGCAGCTTTGTTTCCAGTGTGAAAATTARAAAATAGATCAAAAGCCTCCAATTCCTGAAAAATTCCTTCAGAAACGGCCCCAAACTGTGCCAGGGGAGGTTTAGGTTGGATATCAGAATAATTTCTGTGCTAGAAGGGTGGTCAGGCATTGGGACAGGGCAGTGGTGGGGTCACCATCCCTGGAGGAGTTTAGAAGCTGTCTGGATGTGGCACTTGGTGACAGGAGCAGTGGTGGCCCTGGCAGAGCTGGGGTTGGTTGGACTCGATGATCTTGGGAGGGCTTTTCCARCCTAAATGATTTCAGTGATTCTCTTCTGCCTTCACCTCCCTCCCCTCCCATCCAGTTTTGGGGTTTTTAAGGATTCCCAGCTGCTCTCCACAGCTCTGGGCTCCCTTAGGAGTCAAAACCATCGGCAGATCCCCGTTATTGTTCCTAAAAGGGGTGGCACGTGCCTCCCCAGGGCCGAGTTGAGGTTTGGTGATTTTTTCCCCGTGTTTCCATGACATTGACCCTCTCAGCTGCTTTCCCTGGGCTGCAGCAGCTCCCTGCCCTGTGGGTGCCTCGCTGCTCCCGGCTGCCTGGGTGCAGCAGCTGAGCTGARCCTTCCTGCTGCACCTTCAGCTGCCCCCAAAAGCCACACAGCATCCCTGAGGCAGAGGCTGTGCCTGTTGGGACTGAAGATTTCCTGCTGGGGGAAATGCAGAATGTTCCACTTTTGCAAAGCTGAGAGTCACTCTCGCTGTTTGACAGGCAGGAAAATGCAGATCCAAGGCATTCAGTGTGGCCACATAATGCAGGAAAGTGGAAAAAAAGAGGAGAAACCTCAGAAAAATGTGCCTTCCTGGTGCAGGGGTAGCACCCTGTGATGGTGCTGTTAATAAATCCAGTGAAAATAAAAAACTGTCACTCGGTGTCACAGGATGGTTTGGGGTGGAAGGGACCTCAAAGCCCATCCAGTGCCACCCCTGCCATGGCAGGGACACCTCCCACTGTCCCAGGCTGCTCCAGCCCCAATGTCCAGCCTGGCCTTGGACACTGCCAGGGATCCAGGGGCAGCCACAGCTGCTCTGGGCACCCTGTGCCAGGGCCTSCCCACCCTCAGTGTCACCACCCCGGTGTCCTGGGGAGCCACAGTGGTGCTGGATTGGGAAAAAATGCTTCTGAAGTGGGAAAAAACTCTGCAAGGAGGCAAAACTTCCCCTTGCACCTTCCTGTTGGGAGCTGGGGGGACGCAAGGGCTYGTTTTAGGTGGGACAGTGCTGTGGGTTGGACACACACGGCTGCAGGGAGGGAGAGCTGCTGGAGGTGCTTGCAAGCAGGGCAGGGCTGGGAAAGGTTTCCAAGGACAAAAACTATCAGCGAAGGAGTAAATCAGCGCGGGGAGGGGAGCAGGGGCGGCTGGGTGGGTGCAGTGATGTGCTGCGAATGGAATCCGGGCTTTTGCTGCGAGGAGARGAGATAACCGAGTTGTGATCCACACCCAGCCAGCAGGAACAGCCCAGGCTGCAGAGAACCCTCCCCAGCAGCTCCCGGGATGGCTGGCTGGGTGAGTGGGGGACAGCCCTGTCCCTCCTGCGGTGACAGTCACTTGTCACCCATGAGGAAAAGCCGTGTCCGAGAGGGCACCCAGCAGCGCCGGGGCTGCTCCCGATCGTCCCRCAGGGAGGGCGAACAGGAGCAGTGAAATCACTGAGAGCAGAGCTGAGCCTTGCTTGGGGCACGCTGGTGGCACCGGGGCGAGGGCAGGGAAGGAAACAGCCCGGGCAGAAGGGCCTCTCTGTCCCTCTGCCCCTGGGGACGCTCCTCTTGGCCCTGAACACGATTGTTCTGGCTCCCAACACGCAGCTGAAGTGTCCCATGTCCCTTGGCCATCCCTCCTGTTCCCTCCTGGGGAAGGACACTCCAGAGGGGCTGTTTTCATAGGACAGCCCAGCATGAGAGGCTGGACCAGGGCTGATTAACCAGCAGTTCCTCCCAGGGATCATCAGCTATTCCCAGTTCCTCCCAGAGATCAGCAGCTATTCCCAGTTCCTCCCAGAGATCAGCAGCTATTCCCAGTTCCTCCCAGAGATCAGCAGCTATTCCCAGTTCCTCCCAGAGGTCAGCAGCTATTCCCAGTTCCTCCCAGAGATCAGCAGCTATTCCCAGTCCCTCACAGAGGTCAGCAGCTATTCCCAGTTCCTTCCAGGGATCATCAGCTATTCCCAGTTCCTCCCAGGGATCATCAGCTATTCCCAGTTCCTCCCAGGGATCATCAGCTATTCCCAGTTCCTCCCAGAAATCAGCAGCTATTCTGGCACATCCCACCAGGCCCTGCCCTCATTCCCCTCAAAACCATCCCAAGGAACATTTCCCTCAAAAACAATCCCAAGGAGCTGTTCACAGCCACCCTTCCTCGTGTTTGCGGCAGAATGATGAGAGTCAATCACAGAACTGAAATCTCAGTTTCAGTGGCTCATGATGGGATTTGCAGCAGGATGTGTATTAAATATCCTGTATTTCCTACAGAATAACAGCAATGATGCAATGATGTCATATTCCCTGCTCACTGAGAGAGGRGAGCTGCCTTGATCTGTCCAGGTCTGTCCAGGTCTCCTGGGGAATCCGTGGACAAACTCAGCTCAGCAGCTGAAATACTCTCTGGGCTATTTAACGGTCTGCTTTTTACAGGAAATGCTGCAGCAATGATTTRAAAACCAAAACAAATCAAAAATCCACCCCCCATGCAGCATCTCAGCTCTGCCCCGTGATGTCACTGCATTATTTTGATTCCTTTGGYCACTGGTTGGGCACAGAGTTCAGAACCGTGATGAACGTGGTGATGGAGACACGGCTCCCTTGCAGRTCCCATGCACAGAATCTCTTTAGAGCCAGATAAAAACACTGCTCCTGCAGATGTYGGTGCTGTCACAATATTGGGGCTGCAGGAGAACGGGGGAGGGTGCAATCCAAATCCATCAGTTATGGCTGGGAGCTCAAGGAGAGGGAGCTGCCACGGCTGGGGGAGCTCTTTGATACCTCTGAGCTGCACAGAAAACAAACCACRGCTTTTATACCCCTTATATAATGGATTTATTTATGCCACACGAAATATTGCAAATGGAATATTGCAAACCTCTCCTGCAGGTCCTTCACCTCTCAGATTAGAGAGTGAAGGAAYGGGACAGGGCTCAGCTGGGCTGCCTGAGCTCAGGTAGCTTTTCCCAGCTGTGAAATGCRTTTYGGTGGTTACATCAGGAACAGATGTWGAGAAGTTTTCTGATATAATTTCCCTTCATTAAGCCAGTTGATTTRAATTCCCAATGTGCTGCGGGACTTGGTGTGACTTTTCCTCATGAGCCATCAAGGGCTTGCTCCAGGAACAATTACCAGAAACTCCCGAAGCGGAATAGATSCCAAACAGAGGGGACAGTCACGGGATCCTGGGCAAAACGGCCTTGGAGAAAACGGGGTTATGCAACAGCAAACAGACAGTTAATCACAGAATCACCCTGCCCTGTGAGGAAACAGCGTGAACTCGGGTTCTTGCTTAATTAACTTTTGTAATATAAACATGTATCTGATGTCCCTGGCCGCTGATAATGGTGCTGCTGACCTCTGCAGGGAAGGGAGGCTGGGCTGAGCCAAGGCTCAGGGAACTCTGCTCTGTCCCAGCAGCAACCCCGAGACTCTCAGGGTGGTCCTGGAGATGCCAGGGCAGGATTTAAAGGGCTCCTCTCTCTCCACAACAGCAAAAATTCTGCTTTTCTCAGAGGTTGATGCCGCGTGAGTGTGTGCTGGGGCTTCAATTCTGCTGAAACTTTTGGCAACAAATGCTATGTGTTTAAAACTTACTCAGCACAGCAAAAGAATTCCATGTGCATCATCCATAAATTGGGGTTGGTTTGGGGTTTTAGAC
>NW_026623681.1:162350-163960 GCF_030028575.1 Malurus melanocephalus | reverse complement strand
AGCTGATACTCGCTGCCGAAAGCCACGATTTCTTCGTGTGCCTTCAAATGCAGCTCTGGAAAATGACTCATTACTTTTTCTTGGCACCAAAAAGTTTATTACAGTCCGCAAAAAATTCTGCAAACAGCTGAGGGCTCCTCCAGCCCGAGCCATTTGATGGAGGGTGYGCTGGGAGAGCACTTAGAGTTCTCGTCAGGGATTTTTGAGGGCTGGGTTACCGGGCTGGGGGGGGGTTTTTGAAGTGAAATAAATGGGAATAACTGTGTGCAGGTGCTGCCTTGGTGGGGCTCTGTGTCCCGGCAGCTCGGAGCAGTGAGTGTAACACGGATAATCTCTGCTGGCTCGCCAATAATGTAAACATCGAATCTTATAAATCATGAGGAAAGGAGTAACCCGAGCCCCCGGACGGGAGAGCTGCCTTCCCTGGGAGTTCCCTGGAGAGGAGTTCTGAGGAATCACTCGGAGATCGTGAATCGGAGCGGGGTTGGAGCCGCAGCCCCGTCTGCCTGTGCCGAGCCGGGGGATTTGGGATCCTTTTCCCCCTTCAACCCCCCCGGGAAGGTCATGAAGGGGGATGGCAGCGCCGTGTGGAACCTGATGTGGAAATACTGCATTTCTGTCAGGACGATCAGGTACGGGGCGGTTCCGAGCGCTCGGTTCGTGTTGRGTGTGAAAGCCGCGTGTGCCGGCAGGGTTAAATCCCAGCAGCTCCTTCCTCAAACTTACACCGAACCGCGAAAAGATGCGCAGGGTTTAACTACAGGCAAGAAATCTGCGAGAGAAGYGGAGTTTTCGTGGTTTCAGAATCTTGCAAATACCTCTGTCTCGTTTATAAGCAGGATAAASGAGGAATTTAGTGAAAAATTCTGATTTTCTTCTGAATGCTTGCCTGTTGTAATTTTCTGTCTGTCCCGTCTCCCAAATCCAGAGGCTGAGCAGCTGCTCTTGGCACTCTGCGAGCATCACTTGTTTCAGCAGTGGGGAAGGGGAGMGAAAAGGTGAATTTTAGGGCAGCATAAAACTCTGGATTCGGTGTCTGGCATCTCCAGGGTGGGCTGGTGCCCTGATCCCATCTGGGAAAGTGCAGGGACTGAAGTGAAAAGGTGTTCTGAGGGTGCTGAGTGTGGCTGGACACAATCCCGGGGTGTTCTGAGGGTGCTCAGTGTGGCTGGACACAATCCCGGGGTGTTCTGAGGGTTGTCAGTGTGGCTGGACACAATCCCGGGGTGCTGGACACTGCTCCTGCCAAAAGCAGCTGCCCAGGATTCCAGCAGAGCTCATTCCAGGAATGGAGCTGTGAGAGAGACACTTGGTGATTGTGAGTGCTCACCACGATTTTTTTCTGTATTTTTAAACAGTTCTCCAGTGCCAGGCCGTGGCTCCTTGGTGGGACACTGCAGTGGGGGTCAAGTGGTGCCTTTGGCCATGCCAGCTCCCCTGGAGAGGTGGTGTAATCGGAGTAATTACTGCATTTCACACTGCATAATTACTGTGGGCTGAGGAAATGGTGTAGAGAGGCTGAATTGCTGCYTGGACTTTGATTACAGCCCGGGTGAGACGGTGGAAAGCCTTTCATCATCAGGGTCCCTAAATAAAGCTGAGAAGGGCCT
>NW_026623681.1:155754-161393 GCF_030028575.1 Malurus melanocephalus | reverse complement strand
GGGTTGTGATGCCCGGGGTGTGGGGATTGTTGTGGGGTGACACGCGGGTTGTGATGCCCGGGGTGTGGCGATCACTCTGAAATGTGCCAGCAGGTTGTGATGCCCCGCGAACAGCCCGTTCTGTATTTTGTATTTCCCCGTGCCCTCGCTGCTGTGCTGGCTGGGTTAGCCATGAGCTGAGTTATTCCCAGCAGGGCTCCTTTGTGGGGTGTTGGTGCCTCTCACAGCAGCAACAAGAGGACTCTGAGTGAATGTTTTTGGTTGTTTTGACAGATCCTATCTCTTTTTGGCAGTGATACCAATCAGCTCAAGCTGTAAAAAAACCGAAATTTTCCTTTGTGGGAAAAGCTGTGTGCCACCTTGGGCTGCTTTCCTGGCGCAGCTCAGGGACCCTGAAGCTCTCCYGGTGTTTTGGGAGACTCCAGCAACCACTGGGGCTCATACCCTTCTCCCTGTGTACCTGTTCCCCCTTTCTGGGAGGATCAGGAGCCCGTGCTGGAGGTGCCAGCCAAAGCAGGGAGCCTTTGGTGCTGCCCTGCCCACCCCGGTGCCACCGCCCTGGGCATCAGTGAGCGTGGACAACACTGGAGCACTTGTCCCGATGAATGAGGGGTTTGTGTCTCGCTGAGAAAACAGCCCCACTGCTAAAGGAAAACCAGGCTTTAGGCTTGATCCTGTTTACATTGGAGCACAGCAGCTCTGAAAAAACAGCTTTGACTGAGCCTTTGTTGGCTGTTTGAGCCGGGCTGTGGGCAGAGCTGGTGCCACCCCTGTGCCTGTGTGAGRGTCTGCGGGACCAGACCCCAAAGCTGTGGGGTCGTGCCTGTCTGCAGGGGGAAACAGGAGTCACAGGGGAGGGGTGGGAAAAGGTGGGGGCAAGGCAGGAAAAGGGCAGGGGAAAGGCAGGGAAAAGGTGGGGAAAGGCAAGGAAAGGCAGGGGGAAGGCTGAGGAAAAGGCAGAAAGGGGAAAAGTGGGAAAAGGCAGGGGAAAAAGTCAGAAAGGGGAAGGCAGGAAAAAAGCAGGGGAAAGGCAGGAGAAGGCAGTGGAAAGGTGGGGAAAGGCAGGGGAGAAGCAAGGGAAAGGCAGAGTAAGTGTGAGAAAAGACAGGAAAGGCAGGAGAAGGCAGAATAATGTGGGGGTTTGTTTCCAGCCTGGCGGGGCATAGGTGGTGCTGGAAGAAGCTGAGGAGGGAGCAGGACGGTGTGCTGTGAAACCCAAATAATGGTGATTTTGTGCTGCTGGAGCACGATTGAAGAAGTTWCAAAGATGAAGGGATTTCTCTGTGCGGTGCCAAAGCCGAGCTTGTTGCACTCAGCGTGAAACTCGTGTCCTTGCCGGGCTCCTCCCTCCCAGCCAGGGAAGCCTCGCTGGTGCCAGGTTATTCCCCAAGCACAGCGGGGGAGAATCCCAGCATGGTTGGGGGTGGAAGTGACCCTTAAAGCCCATCCCATCCCACCCGTGCCATGGCAGGGACACCTCCCACTGTCCCAGGCTGCTCCCAGCCCGAATGTCCAGCCTGGCCTTGGGCACTGCCAGGGATCTGGGGCAGGAGAGGCAGGGTCTGACTGACCCCACAGGCGGGGTGATCCCCCAGCCCCAGGACTGTGCCCTCCCACCCAGAGCTGGTGTCCCCGGTGTCCAGGGCAGGGCCGTCCCTCCTGTCCTGCCTGTGCTGTGTTTGCCCTGGTGGCACTCAGGGTGACTGTCCCCTCGCCGTGCCCAGCATGTGTTGCTTCCACAGGTTCCCATGGCACTGTGCACCAGTGTCAATTAAAGTTTCGTATTTTTGTGGTTTTGATATGCTAGGCCAACAAATTTATACAATCTAAAAGAGTATAAAAAGGGATTTTTTTTTGTTTTTACTTGGTTAGAGACAGGGCTTCTTTCATTTTGGTTATTATTTTTTTGGGGGGGGGCAAACATTTTATAGGTTCTTTCATTGGATTGGACTTTTTTTTTTCTTTTATTATGTCTGGCAGTTTAGTTAYGGGCAACTGGAGTTACTTTTTCTCTAGTGGAACTTCTTTTTTGAGTTSTTCTCTTTCAATTTACTCCCACACATTGCTAGGACAGAAGTGGATTTCCCATTCCACTTCTCCATACTTTTTTTACAGTCACACAGGAAGAATTACAGGCAAGTTTGTGGCATATATCTTTTCTTTTAGTCGGAGATTTTTTTTTTTTTTTTAACAGTTTCTGGTTTGTATCGATAGATTTGAGGAAAATCTTTTAAATTTTTTGTTTGCATTTTTGAAGCATTTCTTCAATCGCATTTTTATTTTTTGGAAGCTGACATACAAATACTGCCATATATGACAATTCTGACAGATTTGGTTTTTGCAGCTGAGATTTTTGGATGTGCTGGGCTCTGTATAGCATCTACACATGCTCAGAGTTTCTTTGCTCAGGATTTGTTGTCTGYCAGGTTCTTGGTRGCTGCACAGGGGTGSTCAGTGGTCAGTGYTKCTCCCACACTGCTGGGARTGGGAATGACGCTGTRTGCAGTGCCCGAGGCAGGGCCAGGRGTGGCAGTGTCTGTGTGRGTCCYKTTGCTGTCACTGTCCCAGCCCTTGCCCTGTGCAGAGGGTGGCACTGCCCTTACTCCCCTCTGAATGCCCCCATGGGGCTGTGGCACCAAAAAGCAGCACTCTCCTCTGCTGGAGAGCCTCCACCTGTGACATCTGCAGGTGGAAAACTTCCCCAAAACAGAGCTGGCAAAGCCTGGAAGCACAACTGGAGAAAGCATCTATTGTCACTCACTTTTTAAAACTTTTTACTGAAGTTTAGTTGTGTTTAGTTACATTTGAGCGACCCACCATGAGTGGGGGGATGAGCAAATGCACGATTAGGAAATTGTCTGTCCACAAGTTCAGGCTGCATTTGTAGGAATCTGGCAGTTTAAATGCCCGTGCTGGAGAAGGAAGGAGCAGACCGTGCATGGTGGGGAAGGACCCATTCCCTGTCCCTCAGGGATGTCCCTGGGCCAGCTCCGAGCTGGGGCTGGTGGCTGGAGCCTGGAGCTGTGTGAGTCAGCACATCCCAGCCCACAGGGAACAGATTGTGGCATTTTCAGCCATGGAACACATAGTTTTCAGCTTGCATCTCAAAGTTCCACTGGAGGAACACGGTCAATAGTTACTTCTCAGTGTTCCACACATCTGGAAAAAAGTAAGAATTTGCCCTCAGTCTGAGCTGTCAGGGAGTTTCTTCCCTCATTTTCCCTCTGCTACAAACATTTTCCATTTTGCTTCAGTCATGCTTTATTTTTAGTTGTCTGCTTTGGCTTTTTTYCCTCCCTCCCCCTGAAGACTGACGGAACAATGAAGTGATTCCATCGAGGAAAACCAAACCCTGTGCAGTGAGAGGGCTTTGGGCATTTGGGGCAGATGCTGGAGCTGGGGTGGCTGGCATGGAGGGATGGGCGTGGAAGATGGGAGCACATGGAYGCAGTTTGGGGTCCCTTGGGTGCCCCAAGCTTTTAGGGCTTGTTCRTGAATGTGCTGAGCACCCAGCATGCTCTGAATTAGCCTGGGATCGGTGCCCTGGTGTGGGCTGGGAGCCAGGACTGGGCACAGTTTGCGCTGTGGTTCTTGGGCAAATAGCAGCAGCTCACATTTGAGCAGARATAATGGGGCAGATAATCAGATATTCCATTTATTCCTGCCGGTTTTCACCCAAAATGGCAACTGCAGCACCCAGCTCAGCTGTTCCTCCTGGCAGCTCTGGGGTTAATCYTTGTGCAGCTCCTCTGGGTGAGGAGAATCTCTGTTATCTGTCCTTACAGGAGTGAGCAGTGCAACGSGCACCTTTCATCAAGATCAGTCATTAACAATGTGATTTTCCTGTAGCTATTTTGTGGCTTAAACGCTTATGAGAATTACTAAAAATTCACTTCAAAGATTAAAAAGAAAAAAAAAAATCACAACCAAAACCAGATCTATCCATATTTAAYTCCACAATATTTTTGCATTCAGCTCCTACATGGGTTCCTTTGTCATCTGCAAATGCTGCACTTGAGGAGCTATGAGGCAAAGCCAATTGCAATTCTTTGTTGCTCCTCAGAGGGCTTTAATCCTCACACAGAGCGGGGGTTTTCTGCAGGCTTCACTCGTGAGCTTGGACATGGCAGAGTTGGGATTATCCCGTGGCTGGGAGCTGGGCTCAGCGGGGCAGTGCCAGCACCCCACGCTGCTCCAGGGGTGTTCAGTGCCCTCTGGGTGCCCAYCTGTGTGACACATCGTGGCCTGGCTGGGGTAAGGTGGTGTCCTCAGAGCATTGTGTGAGGGGGTTGAGTGTGTCCTGTGCGTTCTGCACRCTCAGATGAGTTATTTGGGTGAGAGTGTCACCAAAACTGCRGGAAAAGYAAAAACTCTACAACATTTTAAATGTTAGAAAGTCAAGGCATTGCTTTATTTCCTGGCCAGGATGTGCCRSARAAATAATTTCATCCACACACAGCCCGGGTGTGCAGAGAGAATCATTCTGTGACACATGGATTTTACAAGATCTCCCCCCAAACTTTATACAGTGAAAATCTATAGAACTTCAGTGGTTTGATGTTCATTGGTTCRACATGGTTCAGTTCTCAGGATCTGGGTTCTGGTTGGATCTGGATTTCTTCRCCTCTGATGCTAAATAGATCTTCCTTCTTATCTTTCTTTTCCCAGACCAGGTGTCTCTGGACACACCAGGGATGCTGTTCAGGGCTGATATTCCTTTCATGGCCCTTGACGGCCATTGATGGTCCTTTTTTCTGGTACTCCTGCTCTGTTGAGATGTTCACTCCATCAGGCTTCACCTGGTGGAACAATGCTCTGGAAAGAAACTCCAGCACCCTTCCCCCAGGGCAAAGGCAAACAGGATCTTTGACTGAAGTTAAAAAATTTTAAAACTGGTATATTTTCCAGCAAGTGTGTTCCCACTGTGTCTGGGCCGGAGGGGGAATCGCCGTGGCATTGATTCCTCTGAGCTTGTTCGAGGCGGGGTTACATTGCCTGGTTCTGCTGCTTTGCACTGTTATCTTCMAAAAGTCATTTATCTGCCTTTAAACGCTGCTGGTGCCCGGCCGGGGCGGTGGGCACTGACATGGCTGGCTTGCTCCCATAATTATTGTCCATGGAAATGAGAGGTTTGGGTTCAGTGAGCTCCATCTGGGGACACTCACAGCGCYCTGAGAGCCGAGGGACACAGCTCCCCAGCTCCCCAGCTCCTCCTGCCTGTTTTTGTTACGGACACCCATGGAAATGCTCCCACCCTGTCCTGGGTGTCCCCTTTCTGTCCTGGGCTATGGGTGAAAGCTCCCAGGGCCCGAGCACAGGGGCTGTGGGAGCCAGAGGGGATTGTGGTGTGATCCTCGCTCGGGGGTTGGTGTGAAGGAGCAGAGTTTGCAATATTTGCAGATTTTCAGGTGTTTTTTACACAAAGCCCTGGAGCTGAGGGTGAGCCCGGGGTGCACAGGCGCTGTCAGCACAGGGGGCTCCTACTGATCCCTCAGGATTTCAGYTTCTCTATTTCCATGTYTCTGTACCCCTGTGATTGTTCAGTGTTTAACTCCAGACTCCACAGACAGTGCTGAGCTCCTGCTCTCCCATTTTTACACAAAACAATTCCTCTGCAGCCCCAAACTCAAGGACACCTC
>NW_026623681.1:131651-155569 GCF_030028575.1 Malurus melanocephalus | reverse complement strand
AACAGAACTGCTTTGGATTCTCTCAATTCTGTCTGGGCTCTGGTTTAGGGAGCTGGATCAAGGCATCACTTTGACCTTCCACCTGGGGGTTCAGGACAGGTCAGACGATTTCAAGAGATCTCCTGGAACAGGGAGGTTGGCCCAGATGACTCCCAGGGGTCYGTTCCCAATCCAGGACTCTGGGAATGGGGCCGGGATGCAGCAGGGCGAGGGCTGGAGGCTGCCTTCAGTCACTGCCCAGCSCAGCTTTATTTTCAAAGTTCTGTTGTTTTATTTAAAGGCTGAGYGTGCTGAGCTGTCCTGACATGAAAGGACCCGAAGCCAGCTTAGCTCAGTGGCTAAAAATTGAACCAACTTCCAGCACCTTTTGAATTTTAATGTCTTTGCATTAAAATATTGCATCAAGGTTTTGCTCAAACTCCATTGGGGCAGAGAGCAGCCCTGGCTCAGGCTGTGCCAAGGCTCTGTCCTCAGAGGGTGCAGGGTCTAATGACACTCACTGAAACCCCAGAAGTCAGAAACCTAACCCAGGGCAGTTCAGAGAAGTTAACAGCCTGTTTTATTATTTATTTACACAGACCTTTCAAAAGAGCTTGCTGGAGCAGAACCGTGGGTTACTGAGCTGGTGGAGTTGTTTGTGTGGTGGCAGAGGAGTTCCATGATCATATTCAAGGRAGCTTTTTGTACTTTAATACCTGCTGGAGCTGAGGCACATGGTAAAAAAACCGTGTGGCAGCTTTTTTGGCAGAATTATTTGAGATTTGTGCTGATCCTGCTGCTCCTTGTCTCCTCAGACAGATGCAGAATTCAGCATTCAGGCTTTGCTCTGAAAGGCTGCTGCTGTTGCCCTTCAGTTACTCAATTGTTTGTATTTTGGGTATTTTTTAACTCCCAAAGTGGCCTCAGCCACTTTGGGTCTTTTTGTTCTGAACGTCCAAAGAAATAAATGATAAGAGAGCGTTCCCTGCTCGTCGATTACCTTCTCGTGGACTGTACTGCAAATTAGGTGGGGAGAACATAAAGCTCGGAGCTTATCTGGTTTTAACAGGATCATGCATTTTCCAGAAGGCGTCAGATGACGTTTTAGGAATTGGTGAGTACTGATCAATGCAAAGCTCGTGAATCATGCCATTAACATCCGTGCTAGGGATTGATCATAGTGTGAAAACATGGGCTGTGAAATGATTTTATGGAAAAAGGCTTCTGCTTAAATGCCTGGTAAGTGTTTTATTCCCTTCCCTAATAGGGATTCATTTTGCCATGCAAGTATAAATTCCAATTCTTGCTGTGTTTTTGCTGTCCTCCACACAGTATCTGCCTATTAATCATTTTCTCTGACAGTAATCATAAAACCAGCAGGAATTCATGCAGTAAGCAAAGTGTCACCCGCTCAGTCATCTTTAGCAGAGGCAATAATTCATGGCTGTAATTAACTGCCTGACAGGTATGGAGTGGCTGAGGCGTTGGGGTGCTGGGGGCATTTCCTGTGCTCCCCACTGCCGGGGTGGTGGGTGACAGGGCTCTTTAATTAGGGGCTGGTGACAACTGCAGGGGCAGAGAAATAAATTAAAAGAAATAAATTAAATAATTAAAATAAATAAATTAAACAAATAAAATAAAATTAAAGCTCATCAGATTAGTGTTTTCTGGCTGGTTAATGGAAGTTCAGCAGAGCTGGAGGAGGGCAGGGCAGGGCAGGGTGGCCGGAGCTGCTGCGCTGGTGCAGCCTCTGCATGCAGGGCTGCAGGCTGATCAATTAACAATTAATTGTGCTCCTGGGGTAGGCACACCTGCCTGGGCCTTCTGGAAAAGTCTCAGCGGTGTGCAGGGTGCTTTGCATCAATGAATTCTCATTAGGCTGTGACACCAGAGCCGGGAATGGTGTCCCTGCAGCACTGGGGGGCTCTGTCAAGGTCCGATGGGGCCAGCTCTGTGCAGGGACAGCGCCCTGGCTGGGGATCCCACAGGGGAATTCCACCCTGGCACGGAGCAGCCTGGTTCAGCCTCCCTGAAAGCCATCTATTTTCACAGAAATTGGTTTTTTAACTCTGAGCCCTCCCACAGCCCCGCGTGTGTCGCCACCCGCTTTCCTGAGCGCAGCTCCGCTGCCTTTGGCTGTTGAGAAAAGCCGTCTGTCCGTCCATCCGAGCAGAGCTTGGCAATCAGGATTCCCCAGGATTTAAGGTTTAAGAAATTAGGATTTAAGAAATTGGAACACTGGGGCAGCCTGTGCCCTGGCAGGAGCTGTGACACCCTGAGCGGTGGCGGTGGGGACAGGGCTTGGGGACAGCCGGGGGACAGCTCGGGACACTGATCCTGCTCCTGCCCCTCAGCCTGGCTGTGTCTGTGCCAGAGCAAGAGGCATTTCCAGAGCTCTGGGCAGAGAAGGGCAGAGCACAGTTCTGGCACGGAGGGAAATGTCACCTTTGTGCTGCTCAGGACCCTTTGGAATGTGTTCCAAACCTCGTGGATGGCACATTCCCTGTTTAAAGGGCTCTGTGGCTGCAGTCTCCTCCGTGTCCCACAGCCCTGGGTCACGATCTCTTTGTCCCACGAATTTTTGTTTGTCCTACCTGTCACCATTCCRTGATTCCCTGGCTCCTTCTCCTCTYGGAGCTGCCCRGCSTCAGGAGGTGTTTGTGACCCAGCCTGTTCCAGTGCAAGGTTGATATTAGAAAAAAAGTTTTTTACAGAAMGAGTGATAAAGCAYTGGAATGGKCTGCCTGGGGARGTGGTGGAGTCACCATCCCTGGGTGTGTTTATAAAAGATTGGATGTGGGGCTTGGTGCCATGGTTTAGTTGAGGTGTAGGGCATGGGCTGGACTCGATGATCTTGAAGGGCTCTTCCAGCCCTGGGGATTCTGTGATTCTGGGATTCTGAAGGTGTCCCTGCCATGGCAGGGGGTGGAACAGGATGAGGTTTAATGTCCCTTCCATCCCAAGCCYTTGTGAGGCTGGGGATGATTCYGTGATTATCTCCAGCTCTGGCTGGGCAGAACATCCCAGCAGCTTCAGAGGGAGCTGTGGGATGGAGCTGTCGAGCTTCTGATGCCTCTGGGAGGATAAAAGGCATGTTTGTACTTTGCCTTGTATGCTCTTATCTAACAGCAAGCCCTGCCTGCCTTTGGGGAGAAGGGCACAGAAGTGACAGTTGTTGGCAGACCCAGTTACGAAAAAGCCTTTGTAAAAGCTGTAAAAACAGCCCCCAYGCTATTCTTTTTGGGGGTTATTGTGCTCCTCAGGCATGGGAGCTGATTTAACAGGAGTTTCACCATGGAATTAGGGGATACTTTGGTTAAACTGTGTATTTTTAGTCCTCAGTGTTCAGCTTGAGGTTCAAGCCCTTGGTGCCCCTGCTGCTCTGCTGTGCTGTGTCCTCTCAGCTCACTGTCCCTCACCTTGGTTTTGTGGCTGTAACAATCCACAGGGAGAGGAAAGGAAAAGAATCCTCAGAAAAACAGGCTGGAAGGGCCATTTCCTCTGAAACAGGGAWCAAGTGGAGCTTTTACAGAAATTGGGAGTGGGTTCTGTTAACAGCATGTGCTGTATTGTGCCCTTTCAAGCAAAGGGGGTGGTGGATGTCTGTGCAGGGATATCCAGAAAATATTAAAATCATACATTAAAATGTATCATTAAAGTCATACATTTGCAGTATTCCAGACCAGGTTGGAGAGGGTTGGATGGGGTTTGGTCCCTGCCCATGGCAGGGGGTTGGGATGGCTTGGGCTTGAAGGTCCCTTGCCACCCAAACCAGTCTGGGATTCTGTGGTTACTCATTAATACAAGACCCAATGCTGTTGAGAGAGGACTCAAAMATTAAAACTTTAAATATTAGCAGGCATGTGGCAGTTCAGCTGCTTCTTTAAACAAAAAGAAAACAAAACAAAAAAAAACCAAACCAAAACAAAAACCCACCAAAAAAGAAAAACAAACCACCAACGAAAAAAGAAAAAAACCAAAAACCCAAAACCTAAACCCAAGCAAGAAAAACCACACAACCATCCCCCTCCTTGCAAGTGATTTCTGTACCTGATACTCTATATTTCATGGTATCTATCCAGCTGTTAAAGGAGCTTTAAAGGCCTAGAGTGTTTTGTATCAACATTTGATCATTTCCTCTGACTTTAAGGAAAAGCCAGTGTTTTTCAGGCACTTCAGAGCTTTGGGGGAGAGATCTGAGCACCCTAGGACAGCTATTTTGAGTTGGTCAGTGTTGTGAATCTGCTTTGAGAAAGGAGAAATCCCCCTGTTGGTGTTCTGAGTACACTGAGGGGTCGGTGGTTCGGTGGTGGGGTTTGTTAATTGAGTGTTCAGATAATCACATCAGGAAACCCTGAAGATGAGGGCTGACAAAGCCTTTAAGACAGGGAGTCTTGAAGCTTTAGCACTGTAATTTTATAGACCTTTCCATCTGGTTGTTGGTAACTGGAAATTATCAGAATTCGGGCTCTGAGAGTGTGGAATGTTCTGGACTCTGCTTTTCTGCAGCGATTCTGGGGCAGCATCAGGAGGAGCTTTCCAAAAATGCAAACAGATAACTTCAGCAGAGGGCAAGACAACCTTTCCTGCCTTTGTCACCCTTTCAGGGATGTCAGAGCCCTGCTGTCCCTCTCCCTTCCCTGCAGCCTGTGAGAGGAGCTGAGCTGCTCTCTCCAGTGCCTGCTCAGAGCCATTCTCTCCCCTGGGGCTCTCATTTCGGAGTGCTGGGGTCAGCTCCGTGCTCTCTGCCTCCTCCAAACCCCTGCCTAATGATGCCATCAATAAGAGCAGCTCTGTCCCCAATTTCTCCTTGGGGTGCTGATGTCCGTCCATGTCTTGAACTGATGGGCTGCGAGGAAAGCAGGAGACCTGCAAGGGAGTCTCAGCCTTTGCCATCCTAATTTTTCATGTCTCTCACAGCCCAGAAGATGAATTTCACCCTGTCTGACTCTGCTGAGAGGGAAGGGAGGGAAACATTTTGTCCAAGCAGTCGGTGTTCATTAAAAAGGGAGATGAACTTCGCTCGGTGCTGCAAAAAATGGCCTCAAAATCTGGCCCAAATTCGTGTTCACCATGCATTCTTCATAACTTTCCTTTCAAAAAGCTTTTAAAACTCCTCAGCACAGGGCTAGGATGCACTCAGGGTTGTGAAATTATCTTTGCAGACCTTGGGATTTTTTTTCCCGATGGTAATTTCAGAGYTCATGTGTCAACAAAGCAGTGCACGAAATTATCATTTCCCTCTGGACTTTTGAAATCTGTATCTCCAGGGGAAATCTAGGCACCACATGACATCAGCTCTGAATATATGAATAAGAATGAAATGTGGCATTTGTTAAAACCCTTTTGTTGGAGAAACATGCCATTTTTGTGGTTAAGTGCTGTGTCAGTGTTACATCACGCTGACTGGAGATGTTTCTGGGTATCAGCTGGGCTGACAAGCTTTAAAAATACCTGGAATCCTCCTCCTGGCATTCAAACCCACCAACATTTGCTAAAGTAATTACTTCTGTTGAATGAATCTGAGGCGTGCCTGGGGAATTYGCTGCTGCTGAAGCTTTTTTTTTTCCCCTCCAACCTTCATGTCACAAAGTAATTCCTTGCAGAGGCTGCAAAAAGCTTAAAATAATCAATTCACATGCAAATAAAGATAACTGTGCTGATTCTTGAATGGAAGACATACTCTGGAAGAGTCTCAAACTAAGGAATGTGGTTCTTTGGCAAATATTTATCAAGAGTTTCCTCCTCTTCAGGCTGGAGATCCTTCTAATTAACCATTAAGGGCACAAATGCTGTCCAGCTGAGGGTCAGCTTCAGGGTTCAGGTCCCAGATGGTTGAGATCAGGACATGACTTATCTACCAGAGAGTTTCAAATGTCCCTGGGATTTTTTTTTTTATTTTTCCTCCCCACCCTTCTGGTATTAAGGCAATTTGTTCTGTTCCTATCAAATATTTAGATGGTTTGTCCATTGACCTTTCCTGAGGATCACCGAGTTGGGAGGGAGCTTCCCCCAGAGTGTGGCTTCTGCTGCTTGGGAGCTGCTTTCCTCAGCTTCCCCTTCCTGCCCCCTTCCCACAGCTGGARTTTGCAAGGGTGCCCTGCAAAAGGATGGGATAAAGGGTACACCATGAGGAGAAACAGGGATAATGGTAATATTCACTATGTTAATATTTACTTTTARTGTTTCCCTGGGTAGTTAAAGCCTGTATGTTTTCAGAGGATGATCAATACAAGTTTTGAACAGTTTTGATTGTCACCCCTGCTGAAGCACASCCTGGCTGTGAAGTTCATCATCAYTGGTAGCTTTATAAAAATACAGCAGTGTAGCCTCTGGTTTAGGGTTATTTTTTATTATGGACTACAATTAAATGTAGTTTATAATAAAATGGGAATGTTYCAGGCCAGGTTGGAYGGGGCTKGGAGCAGCCTGGGACAGTGGAAGGTGTCCCTGCCATGGCAGGGGTGGAATGGRATGACTTTTAAGGTCCCTTCAACCCAAACTAGTCTGGAATTCTGTRATAAATCAASACATCAYTGCATCCRTTAATTCTGTATTTTTAAGTCATCTTCCATATTTTAGAGTTTTTTTCATGGAGACAAGCACTTAGATTTCTGACTCCTGATGTTTAGAGCCTKTCTGAGTTTTGGGATGGCAGGAGTTTCTCTTGGTRCAAATTCCCTAWACAYTRWTGGCATTTACAAATAAGCAGTGAGCAGGACAGGAGGAGATTGTGAGCTCTGAGAAGTCTGGCAGGAAGGTGTGAGCAGAAGCTGGGCATTGCATTATTGCTCTTTTCTAATCCCTTTCACAGTGCTTGAAGTGCAGGGGTCAGACTGATGGTAAGCATTCAAAATACCTCCAAAACTTCAAATTCAAAGTTAGACTGGAAACAGAGTTAAATGTTCTGGAGCGGTGCTGGTTTAGGTGTTTTGTGGGTTTGTGTTGGAAAGGTGCAGTGTTCTGCTTTGTCACAGAGCAAAACTGATTGCTGCTGTTTAGAGCCTCTCTGAGTTGTGGGATGGCAGGAGTTTCTCTTGGTGCAAATTCTCCAAAAGCTGTTGCTCAGGCAGTTACAAATAAGCAGTGAGCAGGACAGGAGGAGACTGAGCTCTGGGAAGTCTGGTAGGAATGTACTGCTGAAGGAATTGCTTTAACAGGATGTGTAGAAAATCCTCTTTATTGCCTGCAGGTAACAATTTCTGTTCATTTGCCCGATTTTGTGCRGTCACTTTGCTGCTGATTTTGCCGYGWCYCTTTTAGCTTTACACATCAAGGGTGTGGATTCAATCAAATGCATGCAGCAGCACTGTGCTAGCCCAGAGGAGCATTCCTTGGGTGACCATTCCCAGGGAAAGCTTTCCCAGTTTTCCCCTGCACCCTCTGGTTGTGTCTGTGCAGCTCAGGGGCAGSAGCTTCGTGTGCAGCAGGAGAGATCCTGCAGAAAGCTGCTTAAACAATTGGATTGGGGATGTGCTGGAGGCTCTAATGCAGAGAAAACCTCCTTTGGGGCAGTGCTGCTGAGCTCCTCTGAGCAGGTTTAGGGGCAGATCCTCAGCCCCTGAACCACCCCGTTCTGGAGATCCCACAGAGCTGGGCTGGGGGAAAGGGGGCTCTGAGGAAACACCTTGACTTGTCATGAGAGCTGGGTGTGTTCAGAGATTGGGTAACTCAAAAATCTCAGCTGCTGGGGTGTCAGAAACATGTACACCTACATAAAATACATATAAATACATCATATCTGTACAATATATTGTATATAATAATACATAGCAGAAACCCAAACCTCCCCCCAGCCACGGTATTCCCAAACCACAGCCATGCCGGGCTGAGGAGCACAGGGAAACACACCTGGTTATTTATTTACTCACCTGGTTATTTACTCACCTGGTAATTTAGGATAACTCCAATGCTGGGGTGTCAAAAATATGTACAACTACATAAAATACATATAAATAGGTCATATAGGTAGTATATAAAAATGTATAAAAATAAATATATATACCTATATAAGGCGGCCATGCAAACAGATGGTTTTTTGCACATTTTTGGTGTTCTCTGCCCCTAAAGAGCTGTTCAGCATTGAGGCTGATGGGTTCTGTGTCCGGGTCAGGGGCATGGGCTGTGTTCCCTCCTTCTCCCAGGTACATTCCCAGCTTCCTAAAACCAGCATCCCGTGCAATTCCAGGCGCTGCCAGCTGAGTTCCCCCTCCACCCACAGCTTCCCGAGGATGTGAGCTCACCCCTCAGCCTGCTCTGACAGAATGGTGCCCTGGCCAAGCACCTTGTAAAGCCCTCAGCACAGGTGGCTGATAATCTGATTTAATTATAGTTAACGTGCTTTATTTCTGCTGTGATGTTTAAAGCTCCAAAAGCTCCCCAGCTCTGTCCTCCCAACCTGTCTTCACTCACACGGCCTCCAGCTCACAGGCTTTTGAATTATTACCCAATCTGGTTTTGAAGGAAGAATTTAAATTAAAAAAAAAAAATAAATTGAGTTTTGAATGTATTAAGAACTCGACAGAGGAATGGGATGGAAATAAGAGCTCTCGTAGGAGCACTTTGGCTGCTGCTGACCTGCAGGGASTAACGGGTGAGTTTGGGAAATGTTATTTTTTATTCCCTCCCTCAGTTTCTCCTTGACCCCCATCCCTGTTTGCCYTTTCACAAACCAAGCAGCTCCATTTATTTTACATTTCCAGTACCTTTTGCAGTGACCAGTGCTGTTAGCAGGTGAGCAGAGTGATGGGAGCTGATAAAACCCTTCCCAAAGGGGGTCYTGCTGCACGGCTGCTCTGCCCACGATAGCTCCTCCTTTTTGGGGCTTTTTTTATTTTTTATTTGGCTGCAGGAACAAAAGCCCTGCATGTGATTAACCCTGTGATGCTCATTTTATTGTTTGGTCAGTATGTCAGATTTTGTCAAAATATCAGATCCCATAACCAGTGGTTTTCCAGCTCCTCGGTCCTACAGCTGTGATATGAAAACAAACATCCGCATGCACAAACCACAGCCAGAGACCATAGGATCTATAAATTTGTGTTTATCTTTTACCAATAAAGCAGCACAGGGGCTGCCTGGGTGCCTGGGCAGCTGCTGGAGAGCTCCAGCATTTCCACACAAACCAAACCCCGCTCGTCGGGCGAAACCAGCCCGGTCTGGAGCAGCTGATGTGACACAAAAGGCAGTGCGAAGGYAGGAGGGGGTTGTGCATCCCCTTTATTTTGGGTTCTCCAGCTCGGGCTCGGTTTGCCAGAAATGTCCTGTGCAGTGGGGGGTTCTCAGCCAGGATCGATATTGAGCAGCAAAAGGCRCTGACCCTTCCCCTTTCAGCTGCAGGGCTGGACAGGATTCGGGTTCCCTCTGTGGCTCCCGTGGCTGCTCCTGCCGTGTGAGGGGCTGGAAGCCTGGAGAGAACCCTGACAGAGACCTTTCTTTCTTTACTTTAATTTTCCTGCCATTTAGCCACGTTACTTTTTAACCCACGCAATGCCTAAAGAGTCTTTCCCACTGAAAAACTGATTCCTGCGACTTGGGAACTGAGACATTGACATCATAGCATTTCTCAGCCTTTGCCCTGAACTTGCACAGCTTTTCTATCACTTTCCCTCTTCAAAGTATCCCTCTTTCCTCCCCCAGTATTCCCAGGCACAGCTGGAGAGGCCAAAGAACAGCCTGGARATTCTATCGAGGCAGTATTGAAATGTCAGATCCCGTAACCAAGTGGTTTTCCAGTTCCTCGGTCCCACAGCTACAGCTGTGGTATGAAAACAATCCTCCAAATGCCCAAACCACAGCCAGAGACCGTAGGATCTATAAAATCATGTTTATATTTTAACAATAAAGCAGGTGATTTTATATCTTACGTGATTTCCAGGCTATTAAATTCTTTATGTGGTGGTGAGAAAGATTTCAAAGCCTTCCCGTGATGCAGCTGCAATGGAAATTTGGGATTCTGCTGCTGCCTCACCAGCTGCTGCTCCCTGCTGGGTTTGGGGTGGGTTTCAACAGTTTGGGGGCTGAAATAAAACAAAAAGTGTGTTTGATAGAGCAATGAGCTGCCTGGTGGGGCGGGGAAGGGGATTTCTGCTGCTGGACAGATCTTTGAGAATTCAGAGCTGTGGTTTCTCCTTTAGGAACYCCACCTGGTTCTTTACTCACCTGTTTTTTTTTACTCCACCTGGTTTTTTACTCYACAACTCTTCTTTCCCAGCTTTCCTAAAACGTGAAACCTAAAAGTTTTCCACAACATTTTCAGCTGGAGCAAAAGCAAATCAAGGGGCTGCCTGGAAATTTGGGGTGATCTCAGATTCTTTTCAGGGTTTCAGGTCATTTTTCCTCTGCTGTGGTTTAACAGTCWACAGGAAGGGTGAAAAAGAAAAGATCAAGCACTGGAAAAGGCAATGCAAGCTTGGAATGAGGGAAGAAATRGGGAGCTCGAGCTGGAAGGAGAGAGGTGTTTGGGGAAAGCTCACATCTCCTGAGGGATTGGAGTGAATCATTTCACTGTAATACTGAGCCAAACTGCCCTCCTTGCCATGAACTGCTCTGCTGAAGGTCACCTTTGCTCTGTGCCTCGCTGCAGTGGCACACTCTGGGTATTTGGGTGCTTTGGGTTCAGTAGTGTGCTCTCAGATGGCAAATAGGCAGCCATGAGAGATCACTCTGCTCTACAGGGGTGAAAATGATCAGTTCTAGGTGCTCAGGCAATGATACCTCTGTGGAGTGGAATTATGCTGGAGATAGGGAAAAAAATAGGAATATCTGCAATATATTTACAATTTCAGTATTTCCTACAACCTGTAGTACCAAACTGTGCCCGCCCAGGTGAGGGAGAGCAGTGTTGTGTGTGTGTCAGTGTGTATTTACAGATAAAACAACAGATACAAGATACATTCCAATATATTCCAAAGGGATTTTTGACTCTTTCAAGGTGGGATCAAATTCATTCAGTTCTGTCTTGGACTCCCCAGCAGAGCCTGCCTGTCCTGCCTGCTCCCAGGGCTGGGCATTTGTTGTTTATCCTCATTAATGCCTTAAGCTGACATTCCTGAGGCAGAGAAAAATCCTTGGAACCTTTGAAGAGCCAAAGCTGACACCCAGTGAGAGCTTGGGAAGGTCTGGGGAGGGCTGAGTGTCAGTTCAGGGCTGCTTTTAGTTAAAAACACAGAATGGCCTTGGCTGTGCCATTAAAGGAGGACGCTGCAGCAGCTGAAGGGAAATCCTTTATTTAGCAGGAATATTGAGTGTGAAATGGCCCAGCTGAAGGGAAGATGGAAGGAGACAGCCCTGCCCCTCATGTCCCTGCCTGGGGGAATTGCTCAGGCTCTCCAGCTCCCAGCAAAGTGTAAAACCTGCTGTGAAACCTTCCCTTCTGCACTCTCAGGAGACCTGGAGAACCTGAGAGTGTAGTACTCCAAAATTTGGAATAAATAATTAATAATTATTCTTCATTTATATAATTATTTTATATTTATATTTGTATTATTCTATATTATTATATTATCATTTATACTATTATTTATAATGATAATTATAGCAAATAAACTAATAAATATAAATAAAATCATAAATAGAATAATAAATAACATAATAAAGAAACTCATAAATGAATGAAATTGTAAGTAAATATTCTATCAATAGAATAAATATTTAATAAATAGAATATTTAATAAATTAAATAAATAAAATAGTAAATAAAATAATAAAACCATAAGTGAATATGATATAAATAAAATAAATATTTAATATATAAAATAAATATTTAATAAATAAAATTAATATACATTAGCTAGAAATTAAATAAAAATAAGAATGAAAACTAAAAATAAATACAGAATGAATAGAAATTAAATACAATAAATTTCATTAATAGATTAAAATAATAAATAAATGAAATAGAAAAATATAATAAATATATAAAATAATAAAGAAAATAATAATAAATAGGTTAATAAAATAACAAATAAAATAACAAATAAATAAAAAAATAAATCATTGGAATTCATCCAAAGTAGGCTTAATTCTTGCAGAAGGTTCCATTTAGTTCTGGCATCCATGTAAAATTAGAAAAGCGGAAATTGCACTGCTGTACCATGCGTTCAGGGGTTGTGTGCAAGGCAAATAGGATTTTTTGGAATGTGCATGCAAAAAATGTGATGATAATTTGAACAGTAAGCTACATATCCTGTACAAGCAGTGCATGTGTTTCCTAGTGCAAAAGGGAATTTGTGTTCCAGTGGAAATAAAAGCAATAAAATAATAATAACTGTGGGAGGGATGTGCCTGGGAACAGGAACAGCAGTGGCTCCGGCACAGTGGGACTGAAGGTGGTGCCATCAGCCAGGAAACCCCTCCTGATTCCAGAGACCCCGCTCAGCTGCTCTGTCCTTAACCAGGATGAAGGTTATGATGGCCCCAAACCAGAACAGGCTTTGTTATTGCTTACATTTGTTTGAAATTTAACATTTTTTTCTTTCTTCCGTCTGATCTAAAATAGTAATAAAAKAAACCTTGATTTATCGGGGTGAGGAGCATTTAATTTCCTCTGCCACAAGCCAGTGCTGCAGCCTGGATACACCTGACCAGTCTCATGCTCAGATGTGTAATCATTAATACAAAAAAGAATTGGAATGGCATCAGCTGCAGCTGGYGAATTTKTCAGGAAMGGCAGAAAAGGGGAATTTAGCTCATTTATTTTTGCCTCAGAAGGCAGGTGAGGAGATGCTCGCACATCTGACGGAGGAACATTTTCTAGTTTGCTTTGCACAGGACAAAGAGCACCTGCCCGAGCTGCACATCTGCACAAACCAGATCCAAATCCTTTCAGGAGAGTGGGACGAGGAATTCTGTCCAGCATGTCATTAATTGTTTTGTGGAGATGGGGAAAACAGGAGACAGAGCAGTACAAGTTGATGTGATTTTCATCTTGGAGGAGGAAGTAATGATTTGGACAACTGTGGGAGCCTGCTACTGATTTTTGACAGAATTGTGGAACAGCCAGAACGCAACTTAATTCTGATGGGATATTTATTGACTGGAATTAAAACAGATTTGACTTCTGGCCCAGGGCTTGCTGTGGGTTTGTGCAGAATGCCAGGTGTCCAAGGCAGTGGTCTCCAAACTTTTTGGTGTAATTCTGATGGTTCTCCAAATGTGGCTGTAAATTAGAATTACTAATTAATAATCACTGTAAATTAGAATTGGTCTCCAAACTTTTTGGTGTCAGTCTGATGGTTGTCCACATGTGGCTGTAAATTAGAATTACTAATTAATAATCACTATAAATTAGAATTGGTCTCCAAACTTTTTGGTGTAATTCTGATGGTTCTCCAAACCTGGCTGTAAATTAGAATTACTAATTAATAATCCCTGAAAATTAGAATTGGTCTCTGAACTTTTTGGTGTAAGTCTGATGGTTCTCCACACGTGGCTGTAAATTAAAATTACTAATGATTACTATAAATTGGAATTACTGCAGGGCAGCTGAGTTGGAGCCATAAGGATGTTGCACGATGTCAATTTTAATATTCTGGTGCAAAAATCGTGGTTAAATCTGTAGGTGACACACAGGGCCAGAGGTAACAGCTCTGAGATGGTTTGGTCAGGAGAGTCCAAGCAAAAATGTTTGGATTTTAACAGGTAATAGGTAATTTCAGTAGGTAATTGGAGGTTTTAATAGATGATATTAATAGGTGATTTTAATAGGTRATTTAATTAGGTGATAGGTGATTTTAATAGGCAATTTTAATAGGTAAGAGATGGTTTTAGTAGATAATATTAAGAGGTAATTTCAATAGGTTATAGGTGAATGTAAAGCAGAGTCTGTTACTGGGGCTGGAGCCCACCCTGATTGGGAATTCTGTCCCCAGGAATTGGTTCTGTCAAGCTCAGAAACCTGGGGAGAGGCACTGGAGTTGTGGGGGAGACAAACTGACCTGCTCTGAGTCTTCCCAGCTTTTGGGAAGGATGGAATTATTTTGGTGGYTCCTCCCTTTGGCAGCTGCTGGCTCCAGGATGTGTTTTCAGGTCTCAGGACGAATTGCTGATGAAATTCTTGTTTTCTGTTGTCCCCAAACAGTTCCATTCACACTCCCTGCACAGAGTCTTTGGTTTTTAGGGGCAATTGCAGCTCTGAGAAGGTGAGCTCAGGCTTGGGGAGCCCCACACCATCAGGTGTGGCTGGGAACCAAGGGGCTGGRCTGCTCTTCCGACTCACAAACTCTTCAACTCTTCAACTGCACAAAGAGCCCTGGCTGGGGGCTTGAGAATGGTTTTTCTGTTTTCTAATCATTCTTCCAATGGCARATGGGCTGCCYGGGAAGGTGGTGGAGTCACCATCCCTGGGTGTGTTTATAAAAGATTGGATGTTGCACTTGGTGCCRTGGTTTAGTTGAGGTGTTGGGCAKGGGTTGGACTGGAAGATCTTGAAGGKCTCTTCCAACCCTGGTGATTCTGGGATTCTGTGAAATCAAACTCTCCCTTCCTATTGCCTGAGGCCAGGGGTTGCCAGCTGTCAAACTGAAATTAATCTGTTWAAAGAATTGTTTCCAGCTGTAATGAAGATGTGAAAATGCCTCCAGAATTGCAGCTGCGGGGGAAGGAGCTCCTGGCACAGCAGGGCCATGCTCCCCTGGGCAGTCAGTGGGAGTTGGGGCATTCCTGGGTTGTTTTGGTCCCTCTGARCACAGATCTACACATCCCACCCTGCCTGGAAGGCCCTCAAGGATTCCATCTCTACATTCTGGATATTTGTGTAAATGGATGTTTGGCCCCACCATGACCTAACTCAGCTGGGATTTGGGCAGAGTGCACCTGCTTTGTGTGAGTACAAACAAATCCCATTTTAGGGCTGAAAAAAGCCCAGTTTGTGGGCAGAGTTCAGGTTTGTGGGCAGAGTTTGGGTTTGGAGCCTCCCAATCCATTTCTGTGTTCCCCAGGGGATTTCCTCCAGCATTGCCTCAGCTTTCGGGGCTGTGGGGCTCCATCACCAAAAATGAGCATTTCCCATTCTTCAGCATTCATTCTGAGTACCTGAACAGTAAAAAATGATTGTTTTGCTTTAACACTGAGCTCAAGCACTGCTGACTTCGTTTACATCAGGAAATCATTGTAAAAAAAGGAAAACCCAATCCCCTGGGAGGGGCTGGGGAGTTTGGTACCACTTGGAACGTTGAGCCCTGCTGGTGGTGGCACCAGACATCCCAAAGGCACAACGTGGGATGCATTGGAATATTCCCAATATTTCCAATATTTTCCCAGTATTTCCAACATTTTCTCAATATTACAGGTATTTTCCAACACCTTGCTCGTGACTTCAGCCAACAGTTGAAGCCATTTTCATCCCTCAGTGCAGTTCCTTCCTGGGCAAACATTCCCAAGGTGCTGCTTTTGCCAGTTCCTCCCCCAGAGGAGCAGCTTTCTGAGGGGGAAAGATGAATTCTGCTCTTTTGCTGGGGCTGGGACAGGCAGCAGGTTGTGCTCAAGGATATTTCCCTATTTTTTTTTTTATATTTCCCTATATTTTTAATATTTCCCATTTCCCTTTTCTCCACATTTTGCAGGGATGCTCTGGGTGTTTTTTCTGCTGCCATGCTCCACATTCTCTGCAAGGTTCAGATCTCCTGCAAGGAGTGGAGGAGCAGGTCAGGGAGGGTTAATTGGGAGCTGAGCCCTGCTCACAGGTCACAGGAAGGTCTCCAGTTGGGGACAGAAATAGAAAGCTGCCCTAATGTTCCTTCTGGGACAGCTTTGCCTCGTGTCCTTCATGGGATGGGGTTGAAGGGTCCCTTGTGGATTTGGGATTTTGGTCTGGAGCTGAGGGAAAAGTTATTTCAAGTATCAAAATGACAAAATAAATTAGCCAAATACACACCAATGAGGAGTACAGGCAGAGCAAAAAGTTATTTCAAATAATGAAATAAAAAAAAAAATTAGCCAAATGCACACCAATTAGTACAGGCAGAGCAAAAAGTTATTTCAGATATTGAAATGAGAAAATAAATGAGCCAAATACACACCAATGAGGAATACAGGCAAAGTTATTTCAAACAGTGAAATAAGAAAATAAATTATCCCATAAAATATAAAAAATCCTATGGGATTATAGGATGATAAATTATCCTGTAAAAAATCCTATGGATTTCTTTAGCTTTATTTCCCCAGCTTTTCCTGTTTGTAAAGGTGGAAAAAGACTACCTCTTCTTTACTTTGAAGAAGGAGAAAAAGAGTAATTTAAAGTAACTTAAAGTGAATAAAAGTTAATTKTTACATCCAGGATTGAAAGTCAAGAGTTCTATTTCCAGCTCTCTTTTGCAGCTTCCCAAGTTTGTGTAGAACACCAGGTTTTTCTCATTTTTGGAAGAAAGGGCTGCTAAAACAATGAACCACTTTTTTCCTAACAAATCAATTGAAAGAATTGATCTTTTGATCAGTATAACGAGTGGGGAGAGCTGTGTGTATGCTGGGCTGATGGATAGCAACGCACACTCATCAAGAGGAAAATGGGGAAATGTTGTTTTTCCCTGTCCCATTGGTCACGCTGGTGTTTATTCCCAAAGAGCAGCAGGTTGAAAGCCAGCTGTGTCTAGGCTTTCCTTTCCAAACATGTTGATTTTTAGGTGTTTTTTTGGCAGCAGCTCCATCGCTGCCCTCTCTCAGAGCTGGTTCCCTGGGGATGTCCCTCCTGCAGGAGAGGGACACAGCATTTGTAGGGAAAGGGCACATCCAGGGGATGCAGACCCCAGGAATGTCCCCAGCCCTTCCCTGGGGACAGGAGAAGGCTCAGGGGTGGCGTTGGCCCAGGCGAGACCCATTCTAACTCTGGTCAGGGGAGAACTGGGGTGCCAGGGGCTGCTGGGGATGGATAAACCCTGGGAACAGGGGCTGAGACTGAAATGGGAATTTCTGGGCTCTCAGTTCTAATCCCTTCCATTCCATGCCTGTTGTGTGGGKTTTTTTTCCTCACAATTCAGTCATTTTGAGCAGTTTGCTGCTCACACAACTACAAATCTGTCTTAATTCGCTTCCCACTCCTGCACTCTTGTGCCAATGCTGATTTTGAATTTCTGGCCCCTCTTCTCAGCCCAGTTTGCCTTGAAAAGGCATCGCTGACCCTTTTTCAGGCCCTGTGGGATGCAGTGACCGCATCCTCGGGGGCCAGAGCAGCTCCCCCTCCTCCGGGCAGCCAAGGGCACAATGGGATCTGCTTTTCCTTGGCTTTGGATCCTCCCAGAGAGCCCAGCCCGGGCTCCCAGGCAGGGATGGGGGTGGAAGCAGCAGCAGGAGCAGGGARCATTCCCAGAGGGAATCCTTGGGGCCAGGAGCTGGCTGGAGAGCCTGAGGCAGCTGGAGCTGAGCTGGGGYACTCCCTGCCCTGCCAGGCTGCCCTTAGGAACCCCACATTTCATATCCTTGAGCTTTTCCTTCTGTCCCTGAGCTTGGACTGACGGTACCACTGGAAAAGGAGCAAACCCTTCCCCATAAAATGTCATTTTGACAGCTCCTGGTGTGATGATCCCAGCGGAGGAGTCAAGGGGCACTCCTGACATTCCCCASAGCAGCCTTGTCCTGCCTTCTCTGTCCCTCTGGGATTTTCATGGCTTTGGGGTGAGGGATCACTGCAATAAACTCCTGATGAGCTTCAGGACCTGTGCAGGCAGACCTGTGCTTACACACTCGGGCAATCTCTCTGTTCTTCACCTTAAAGACATTTAAGGAATAAATTCCTAACGTGACACAAGAAAAGAAGAACAGCTTTGGAAATAAATTTGATCTTTTACTCCAAATCAGCTCATTTTACCAAGAGAGCTGTGGCACAGGAGATCCACAGCTGTGCTGCTGCTCTCTGCTCTTGGAGGAGTTTCTGCTGAGACCTTGGGAGGGTTTTCTCCAGGAGAAGGGAGGGGAGAGGAGGAACATTCTGGTGAGATGCTGACAGTGAGGGTGGAGAATCTCTGCCATGGCTCAGTTTGTCTAAGAACCCACCACAGAGCCAAAATAAAGAGCTTTTTGGGTGCTCTTCCCTGAGCTGGTTCCAGAGAGGGGAATGGCTCTTTTTGAACTTTGCTGTGGGTTCTGTTTGTRACCACGGGCTCTGCCCCCAGACCCAGGTGACTGCAGCTGCTGCACCWTCTCTGATTTTACAGATCCAGTTTTTGATGCAGTATCTGAGACGTTGATTAATTTATTGTTTTCAGCTTTTTGGGAGGAAAGGAGAAAAGGAGCTGCAGATGAAAGCCCATCAGACAGAAAACACTGAGAGGGCAGGTGGAGAAAGAGCACTTCATCCTCTTAATGTCTCCTTTAGGCAGTGCTGGCATTGATGGAAATGTTCTTTCCCCCCATGATTTTTCCAACAATTTTTAGTTATAAGGCACTGAAACTTGCARATTTCTAAAAATAACTTCCACCTCAGAACTTGTGCTTTCATTGGACACGTGGAGGTGTGTCCCTGCAAGGAGGGGAAAAAAAAATCAGTGAGAAGGTTTGGGCAAGTGTGAGAGAAAGGAAGCAGATTTATAAATATTCTCCCAATATATTCAGTATTTTTCCAGTATTTCCAATATTTTTCAATATTTCCAATATGTTTCCAACATTTCAAATATTTTCCCAATATTACAGATATTTTTCAATACCTTCCTAGCAGATTCCTTGAGCCTTATTTTTTCYCTTGCTTTTCCTTTCTGGAAGGATGCAAAGAGCCCATCTCTTCTTTCCTTAGGAGGAAGAGAAGAAGGGTTATTTAAARTGAATAAAAATTAATTCTTGCCTCCAGATTGAAAGTCAAGGGTTCTATTTCCAGCTCCGTGGCTGGCTCCTGATTGCTCCTCGTGACTCCCATTTCAATGGGCTCGGAGAGGAGCTGCCCCAGCTGCAGGACCCATCTGTGGGGCAGGGCACCATCACATGGGACCTGGAAACCTCCCTCCCAAAAACCCCCCAGCCAAAAACCTTAAAAACACCCYTAAAAAGCAGGAAGGTGTGGGGATGGAGAAGGGGTTTGGGGTTTTCCAGCCAAAAATCTGCCTGGTTCTTGTGACTGTGCAGCAGCTGAGAGCAGTGTCAAAATCTGAACCCCAGCCCATCTGCAAAAAGGGGAAGGAAATATTTGAAATTTATTTATAAAATATTTATCTTCTCAATAATGTGGTTTCCTTGAGCTGCACAGGACTCTGGTCCAGTCAAACAACCCAAAGGATTGTCCAGCAGAGCAAAGGCTGCCTGCGGAGTTTTAATCTGTGTGACTGCATAAAGCCTGCATCGATCCCTGGGTGGGGCTCAAACTGCCCTGCAGAGGACACGAATGTCCCCCTTGGAACACACCCCAAATGAACCCCCAGCCCTGAGGGAGGTGTGATCAGACAGCTCATCCCCCCTGCTCTGCCCCTGCCCAGCCCTGCCTGGGTGTGATCTGCTGCACGGGCTCTGGGCAAAGCTCTGGACCTTCTGTCGTGGAAWTCCAGAATGGTTTGGGGTGGAAGGGACCTTAAATCCCATCCAGTGCCACCYCTGCCATGGCAGGGACACCTCCCACTGTCCCAGGCTGCTCCCAGCCCCAATGTCCAGCCTGGCCTTGGGCACTGCCAGGGATMCAGGGRCAGCCACAGCTGCTCTGGGAATTCCATCCCAGCCCCTCCCCACCCTCACAGGGAACAATTCCTGCCCAATATCCCATCTAAAGCTTCCCACTTTCATTAAATCCATTCCCTGTATCCTCCAKCCCTTGTYCCCAGTCCCTCTCCAGCTCTCCTGGAGCCCCTTTAGYYCTGGCAGGGGCTCTGAGCTCTCCCTGGATCCTTCTCCTSTCCCAGCCCRGCTCCAGAGGGGCTCCAGCCCTGGAGCAGCTCCGTGGGCTCCTCTGGGCTCTCCCAGCAGCTCCCCATCCCCAGTTGGSTGCCAGRRCAGCTCTGCAGGTGGGGTCTCACCTGAGCAAGGTCCAGCTCCCTGCACCTGCATTCCAATCATCTGCAGAGGTTCTTTGTAAGAACATAGAAAAGTTTCCGTTGAACTTCAATTTTCTTTGTACTGCAGGCCAGCATTTTCCTTGCACGTTTTTTTCCTTTGGGCTATTCTGCATCTGAGCCTCCTTTTTTTCTGCAAAAAACAGTTAAAAACAAAAAAAGGCTGAAAGTCTCAACAACAAAGCAAGCAAATCCCAATGATTCAGATTCAAAGCCCCTTTTTTTTCAAGTCCAGGCGCTGTTCCCTGTGTGAAAGAGATGAGCTGCTTTTTGCAAAATGGACCTTGGAAAATGAATTTTATTATGAGCCTCTTTCTCTGTAATGTGCTTATCTCATTTAGTCACAGTCAAGTATTAACATTTTCTATCAATCATGGCTGCAGATTCGTGGGTTTCAGGTCCCACAGATGAATTTCTGTGACTTGCATTTTGGACCAGCTCTGAGGAGATGAACAGTCTGTGCTGGGAATCCTTAAAAAAACTGCAGTTAAATATGGAGAAATCTTAAAAATTCAATCGAGGTTTTGCTCTTTTGTTACCATAAGGGTAGAAGAGAAAACATGAAATAACTGGGAACTGGGGAAAAGGATCAATTTCACTTGGTTTTCTTGAAGGAAGAGTTGTATGGGGCTCTGCCTGGTGTTGGGAGCACCCAGTGGTGCAGCTGGAACAGCCCCTGCTTTGGTGAGGAAACAAAGCACAGCCGTGGTCAGGATATCCCAAAGGCAGCTGCCAGGGCTGGGGGGAAGGAAAACGCAGGGGAAATTAGGAACAGCAGGAGGAACTTGAATTTTGGGAAGCCCTTCAGGTGCAGTACCTGAGGGGAGGGTTGAGGAGAGCCTTCCCAAAGCCCTGGGGAGCAGGGATGAGGAGCCAGGAGCAAAGRCAGAGAGACAGAGAAGCRTCCTGGGGGAGCCCAGGGGTGGGARAGGCTCCCTGGGGAGTGACAGAGGAAAATCCCGGGGTTTTGGTGTCAGTGACTCCGTGGGACAGCGAGGGGGACACRGGGAGCCGGGATCTGCCAGGGGAAAGTGTCAGGTCAGGGGCTGTGAGAACCAAACACTGATGGGGGTGGAGAGGGGATCCATGGAACTGCCCAAATAACTCAAAGAGCTGCCAAAAAAAATCATGGAACTGCCCCAATAATTAATGGAACTGCCCAAATAAGTCATGGAACTGCCCAAATTGGTGGAACTGCCCATCTATGGGGGGTGAGAGTCATGGATTGGTGAGGAAGGAGGAAGGGCTGGCTAAGGGTGATCGGTCTCTGTGAGAAAGGACTGAGCAGAATCCACCAAATAACAGAGGTTAAACCCTTGCCAAAGGCTTGGACATTCAGAAACAATTCCTGCTTGCACTGAGCCCGGTGCAAGCGCCCAACTCACAGAACATGGAATGGTTTGGGTTTGAAGGGACCTCAAAKCCCATCCAKTSCCACCCCTGCCATGGCAGGGACACCTCCCACTGTCCCAGGCTGCTCCAGCCCCARTGTCCAGCCTGGCCTTGGRCACTGCCAGGGATCCAGGGRCAGCCACAGCTGCTCTGGGCATCCTGCACCCATAYTTTACCACCCTCTTTGTAAAAAACTTCTTTCTCCCATTAGATCCCAGTTTACACTGCATGGAGAATGTCATCAGCCAACTCTCTGATGCATTTCTTGTAATATATTTGTGCCAACACCTGAATCTGCTTTAGCTTTCACATGCTGCTTTTTCCTTCGCTGTGATGGATCTGCTCCTGGGGGTGGTTGGTTTGGTTAGTATTGCTCTGATTTTGCTCAGTTTGGTTAGGATTGCTCTGATTTTGGTCGTTTTGAGGCTGCCTGACTGAAGGAACGATCACATCCAATAAACCCCAGCAAAGTGCCACCAAGGGTCTGCAGGGACAGTGCTGGTGGTGTCACAGGAGCTGGGACAGCCTCTGGCTGAAGGCAGCTGGTGGCTGTGCCCACACATGGACAATYTGATCTTTTCCCTGGAAAGGGATCCTTCAAACTGTGGGGTTGGGATCCCTCAAACCATGGGGTTTGGAATTCTTCAAACACTGGGGGTGGGATCATTCAGACTGTAGGGTTGGGATCATTCAAACTGGTTGGGGTCCTTCAAACTGTGGGGTTGGGATTGTTCAAACCATGAGGGCAGGGATTGYTCAAACTGTGGGGTTGGGATCCCTCAAACCGTGGGGTTGGGACCATTCTCACCCCTGGGAAATGCCCACATCACCTTCCTCATGTGCTGCAGGCAGGAGGTGCCTGGGAAGGGCAGTTGTTAATCTGAGCAAGGGGAGCAGGGTACAAACCCCACCCRCCCTCGGAATTAGACACTGTCATTGTCACTGTCACTGCTGTTCAACATTCCAAYACACACCACTTGTTTGGGGTTTGTTTTTAATGAATTTGTGGGGTGTGCAGTGCTGCTCCATTTTTAGCCCAAATTCTTCCCTCCATGTGTGAAACCCACCCGGAGCTCAGGGCTGTTCCCCTCCCTCCCTCCCTCAGTGCTCTGGCAGTGCTGTGGGGTGTTTTGTGCCACCCCAGGTGTGGAGCAGCCCCAGAGCCCGTGTCTGCAGGGCAGTGTCACCAAAGCACATCCTCAAACCTCAGCAGGGGCAGATGAGGTGCAAAGGGACCTCCAGCAGCCTGGAGCTGCCCCACAGCCCCTGCTCACTCACTGCTGGTCTGCAACTGAAATAGCCAGGGTGAGAATAAAAACCATTTTATTTGATATAGAAATATATTTTAGAGGATCATATTCCTCTGTTTCCTGGATTTTCATGGAGCCCAGCACTGACTGAGCTCTGTTCCAGCTCCCAGCAGTTTCTCCTCTTTGCAGCCGAGCKGGGAGGTGTCAGCTGCAGGATCCATCTCTGTTTGCACAGGCAGCAGCAATGAAATCATCTGGCTGATGTTCTTGCCTGCCCCCATTGCTGGGGCTAAATTGCTGCCACAATGCAGCTAAAGCTGCTCTCTGTGCTCTGATYCCCCCAGGCTGGGATTTGTCACCACTCCTGGCATCATTCTAGGGGTTGGAATGGCACTGGGTGTGGCAGCACAGACAGGTTACCTTCAGCTCTGTTTTGGCAGGCAGCAGTCAGTCCAGAGTGCAAAAAACCTGATTTGAATTTATCTTGAAAACTAAATCCTGTGAGATTTTGGTGAAAAAAATGGTAGTGAAAATAAATAACTCGAGAGTGAATTCTTTGTGACCCCTGCAACCCTCTGAGGCCATRACTGGTGCACCCAGCAGGTAACATTGGTTTGGGTTTATCTGCTCTGATTAATGTGCTTATGGAATGTGTAGGAAAGGTTTTCTGGGTTCACAAGGTGCCAAAACCTTTTGCAGTTGTATTTTTGGACTGGAGGAACACCCTGGTCAGGCACTGGAGCCAGGACACCTCACACTTCCCCTGCAGGGTGTTAAATCCATCCCAGCCAGGTAATTCAGTCTGAAATGTTAGATTTGACAAGCTAAGCTGGAGTATTTGTGCTCTGGGCTGCAATCAGCTGTGCTGGAGAGCCAGGACAGTGTCTGGCCATGGTCCAGCACCCAAGACCAGGTTTCCCAAGGAAACCAGTGGCTGTGGGAATGGTTCAGTCTCCTTTGGTGGTGCAGAGGCAGCAGTGGTCACTGATGGCAGAGCAGCTACCTTGGCTCTCCAGATGCTCAGAGATGAGGCAGAGCTGTGACAGAACATGTTCCTGTCAGGGAAGGGCCTGGAACTGCTCCCTGAGGCTGTGCTAAAATATAAAATACACAGGCTGTGGGCTCTGTCTGTGCCCGGGCCTGAGGCACAGCCAGGAGGGCTCAAATGGGCATTTTGGTCAGTGGGTGCACAGAACCAGACTGGGCACCCAGACCCAAATGGGTCCCTCTGGGACATTGCACACTCCTGGAGGGGTCAGTGGTCACCCAGAGCCAAACTGGTCACTCTGGCCCACTCCTGGAGGGGTCAGTGGTCACCCAGAGCCAAACTGGTCAC